>NW_026739858.1:4527-41636 GCF_022355385.1 Mustela nigripes | reverse complement strand
TTTTTTTTTTTTTTTTTTAAGATTTATTTGTTTATTATGGGGGACCAGGGGCAGAGGGAGAAGAAAGAGAATCTTCAGCAAATTCCCTGAGATCATGACCTGAGCAGGAATTAAGAGTTGAGCATTCACTCACTGAGCCACCCAGGCACCCCATAATGGATTATCCTTTTTATGCATTGTTAGATTTGATTTCCTAAAGTTTTATTTAGATTTCCTAAAATTTATTAGATTTCCTAAAATTTTATTAGATTTCCTAAAATTTTATTTAGAATTTCATAACTCCGTTCAGGAAGGATATTCATCTTCTTATATATTAGGGTACTCCAGAGAAGTAGAACTAATAGGATGTACACCAAAAGATTTATTTTAAGGAGTTGGCTCATGGGATTATAGAAACTAGAAAGCTCAAAATTCATGGGGTAGGCTGGCCACCTGGAGACCTAAGGAAGAGCTAAGATTACAGTTCAAGTCCAGAGGCCATCTGTTGGCAAAACTCATTCTTAACTTTGGGCAAGGAAGTCAAACTTTATTTTATAAAGGCCTTTAAATTACTGGATGAGGCCCACCCGTATTATGGAGAACAATCTACTTTACTCCATTCTACCAATTGAGATGTTAATTTCATTAAAAAATTTCAGAGAGATCTAGACTAATGTTTGATCATTTATCTCCATACTGTGGCCCAAGCAATTTGATACATAAAATTATCCATCACATCTTGTAATGCCTTTGTTTGACTTTGGTATTAGTGTAATACTAGCCTCATATAATGAGTTGAAAATATTTCTTCTTTTTCAACTTTCTGAATGAGTTTGAGTGTATTTCATATTACTTCTTCTTTAAATGTTTAGCTAAATCACTAATGAAGCTATCTAGGCCTGGAGGTTTTGTTGGATAGATTTTAGCTAGAAATGCTTTCTATTTAACAGATAAAGTATTTTTCCTGATTGTTTCTTCTTTAATGAGTTTGATTATTCTTTTTATTTTTTTGATAAAAATATATGTTTATAAAAAATAAAAAATTATAAAATTTAAAAAAAAATTAAACGAGTTTGATTATTTAGGCCTTTAAAATATTTCCCCATTTCATCTGAATTGTCATGTATTTCCATAATATTGTTCTTAATATTGCATTATTATTCTTTTAATACTTGACAAATTCTGTAGTGATGTTATCACTGTCCTTCCTGCTATTGATAGTTTGTGACTTCTTAATTATTTTTTCATAATTAGAATGGGAATGAAAAATAAAACCATAATGAGGTTCTTTAAAATTTTTTTGTCCAGTGGATGGGGCACCTGGGAGGATCAGTGGGTTAAGCCTCTGCCTTTGGCTCAGGTCATGATCCCAGGGTCCTGGGATCGAGCCCTGCACTGGGCTCTCTGCTCAGCAAGGACCCTGCTTCCCGCCCCCTCTGCCTGCCTCTCTGTCTACTTGTGGTCTCTGTCTGTTAAATAAATAAAAATAAATATTAAAATAAACAAAATTTTTTGTCCAGTGGAATTGGCAATAATTTTAAAAGATAAAAGTATTGAAAAGAAGATGGAGAAGTAGCATTTTATTTGTTGGTAAATCCCTTCTCAAAAACAATATTGTGGCAGATATCAAAATAAAATTGCACATATCCAGTGACCTAATCATTACACTTTTGGACTCTAAATTAAGTAGTTTCATATTAGTACAAGGGGGAGTGATATTGAGGACTGAGTTTTATATTGTATACTTTATTATTTTAATCTCAACAATGACAATGAACTGAAAAATTATTTCTATAATTTTATAAATGAAGGGAAAATTATGAAAGTTGCTTCTTATTTAATGATATTCTCTTTCATTTTCAGTAAGCTCATATTCTTTTGTATTCTCTTGAGTAATCCAAGAGTCATTGTAGTGTACCAAAATAGAATCAACTGCCAGAGTGAATGGATTTGAATTCTGGGTTCATGATCTTACTTGCTATTTTACATCAGACAGTTTATCTCATCAGTGTGTTTGTTCCTTCATCTGTGAATGCTTTATATCACTATTAACTTAAAGGCTTCTGTAAAAATTAAATAAGACAACAAATATAAAACTCATAGAACCCGGAACTAGTAAGACCTCTAGAAATATTAATGATTGCTAAGAGTTAATGAAACCATATTGACTGCTCCTTAGTTTATAAGAGGGTATCAGTGAATTAATATGCAATTTGTCAGTTACCCTGTAGAAGATAATGAGAAATAATTAGACAAATTCCAAAATTTCGAATTTTTCTAATTATATGTGACTTGAATTTTGCATATGGATGTTCATGAAGTTCTTTATCCTTAAAGTTCACATCCAGTTTTATGATAGAGATAGCTAATTGCTTTCAAAAATTTACTTTCCTCTTCTTCTATATATAATATGAATTTTATATTTTACCTATACTGACATGATCAGCTAGAACAAGATGATTCTGGTTTTGGGGTCCCTGGGTGGCACAGTTGTTTAAGCTGCCAACTCTTGACTTTAGCTCAGGTCGTGGTCTCAGAGTTGTGGGATCCAGCCCTCCATTGTGCTCAGCATGGAGACTCTTGGGATTCTCTCTCCTCTTTCCCTCTGCTCCTTCTGCCCCACTCACTCTAAAATAAATACATAAGTCTAAAAAAAGAAAAAATTCCGGTTGTTGGAATATAAGGGCAAGCGTTGAGTAGCAGCTCCTAGAAACATTATCTCTGGATAGCTGGCAAGAGTCCTTTGCTCTGTCTTTTCATCCCGTTCTTCTGTCCTCCGTCCAGGACAATGTATGCTCCCTTAAACCCTGAGAAGAAAGATTTCATTGAACTTGGTGGAGTTGTAAGCTGGAAAGTTCACTGTCCCTGATGACATCAGGGAACAGAGGCCATTCTCACCTTGCTATGCATGCTGTCATACTTTCATGTGAGAAACTGACTTCTTATTTAACTCAATATAACTTTCCATTTTTCTATAAAGTTAAACTTAATTTTACCTGATAATTTACCAAGCTACATATTAGTGTTTGTTGATTTTTTTCTATGATTTGCTTTAAGAACTGTTGTACTTTTTATTTGTCAATTATGGGTTTCTTGTATCTTCAGAAGTTTTATCCAGTTCTGACTGAATATTCTTCATTACTTTTTATCTTTGCTGATACCTCACATCCATATGTTGGACATATATTTTCTTATTTTCATATTCCCTTAGAGCTTTCTTTCTCATTTTGCTTTCCCTTTCCCTGGTAACTTATTCTTATCATTATATCCCAGTACTAAAACAGTACCTGGCATATTCCTAATTTGCTGAATGAATAATATAATGAATTAATTATTTTTAACTCTGTTTTCAGCTACATCTATTGTTCTTCTTAACTGCTTCATGATTTGTATTTCTTTTATTTCACATTTTGTCTTCTTTTGTAATCATATTTCCTTGTTCTCTTCTGTTTGTTCATGTCTTTACTGAACACTTTTTTATTAGTATTTTCAATGGTATAGGGGAGTATCTGTCTAAAATTTTATGTTGTTTCTTAGAGATAACTTTTCTTCTGAAGACTTTTTTTCAAACCTCCTACTTTTTTATAGTATCTATTTTTGGTGGGATTATAAATTTGTGTTTTTCTATGACCATATAATTTTCTTACCTTGTTTCAAGCCAATGGTCAGGTTCTGTTGAATCCTTTTTACTTCAGACCAGATTTATGTTTCAGGAATACAACCAAGATTACTTGGGCCTCTTTTATGTTTTATAAGTCTAAAACTGATTAAGGGATTCAGTTTAGTGCCATTCAGTTTAGTAAGAGGACAGAGAGAGACCATTGAGAACCAGTGGTAGAGGTCATATCCAACTGAGGCTTCAGAGGAGAGAGATGGTGGAAGAGATGAGGGACCTTTTTCAAAATGATCACCATCAGTACTCTTTGGGTGTAGCAAGAACTCAAGGATGCCTCTGACCACTTGGTGCTTTAATCAAGACTACTCTGAAGGCCTGGGCATTCTCAGTTCCCAAAGATTTATAGAAACTAGGAGAACTAGCAGCCTGGACGTAATTGCAGTCTAAAAGAATAAACATCTCAATTTTAATCAGTGTAAACTGAAGTCTGAGGTTGACAGTGGCCTCTGTCACATTCAGAACATTGGTCTGACCCGGGAGCCCCAAGAAAGAAATTGATTTTCTCATGAACTTTGCAGTATGGAGACTGAAGCCAGATAAAAGGAAACAAGGAAATGCAATATCTCTTGTACTTCTGATTTTCAATACTGAAATGGATATATAATATATGAATTAATTCTAGGTTATGTAATTTCTCTATATTGCTCTTTTTGGAGTGGTGGTATAATCTAAGCCTATAATTTATGCTGGAATTGGGAGCAGTGACGTGGAAAGTTGGCATTTTCAAATTGAATATGTTGTGTCAGAACATTTTCTCCTCCTCTTTACCAAAAACATGTCTTCCCTCAGCTTTCATTCCTCTTTACTGCAGATTAACTCTGGCCAGCGGTTTCAAAGCTGGTGACTTATTTACCCTCTTTATCGTTCTCTGTTGCGCCTGATAGTTTCTCTGAGTTAATTATTTGTCCTGTAGAAAAATTAAAACAGCATATGCAAGCAATTCATTCCTATGCCAGTTTTCTACTTTCTCCTTTGACAGACTTCACTGTATTTGATAAATGTTCATCATAGTTTGCAGTTTGGGATTTGAGCTTTCTCTCAGTTTTATTACAGATGAGAATTTAGTTCCTAGTTTTATTCATTTAAGTAGGTTGCCACAGGTTTTAAGAATAGGGATATACTCTGCTACCATTTTACTTAACCCTTTAGCCTCTGGAGTATGTATGTGTGCGTGTGTGTGTGAATACTACAGTTTTTCTTTTTTTTTTTTAATTTATTTATCTATCTTGGAGGTGGGGGTGGGCAGAGGGAGAGTCTTAAGCAGACTGTACACTGAGTGCAGAGCCCTACGGTGCTCAATCTCAGGATCCTGAGATTTTTATTTATTCAATTGACAGAGGCATTTATTTATTTAAGATTTTATTTATTCATTTGACAGGGAGAGGGAACATAAGCAGGGAGAGTAGGAGAGGGCGAAGCAGGCTTCCTGCTGAGCAGGGAGCCCCAATGCAGGGCTCGATCATGACCTGAGCCGAAGGCAGACACTTAACAACTGAGCCACCCAGGTGCCCCCAAAGTAATAATTTTTTTTATATGTCCAGTATTTAATTTAGTATTTTTAAACTGTATAAGCTTTTTTAAAAAATTTTTAATTTTTTATAAACATATATTTTTATTCCCAGGGGTACAGGTCTGTGAATCGCCAGGTTTACACACTTCACAGCACTCACCAAATGAAACAAGATGGGATTGGGAGGGAGACAAACCATAAGTGACTCTTAATCTCACAAAACAAACTGAGGGTGGCTGGGGGGAGGGGGGTTGGGAGAAGGGGGGTGGGGTTATGGACATTGGGGAGGGTATGTGCCAAAGTAACAATTTAAATGTAATTTATAACAGCCTGTCCCTCTCATTTCTCATACTGTAGTTTTTGTTCTCATAACCTGTTATTTGTTGCAGGAGTCCTGTCCTCCTTTTCTCCCTGAATGAGTATCAGTTGGTCCTACTTGGCCAACACTCTTAATTGGTTTTCTGCTATATTTGAGCTCTGTCTTAGAGATTAGTAGCCCTCTTCCATCTCTCTCTTTTACAAGGCAGCAGTTGAATAGTGAGTGAATTTAATGAAGTTGAGTTAAATTTCTGTAGCATCTTAATTTTGGTACCTACAAATTAAAAAAGATGAGGGGTTTCCAGAAAGAACCGTTTCTTAAAGCTATATGAGCTGCTCATTTATGAGACTGACAACTATTTATTTAATGTCACATGTCACAAGATCAAACAGACAGCTGGAATTCATTTTTATTTTATTTTATTTTTTTATTTATTAACACATAATGTATTATTTGCTTCAGGGGTACACGTCTGTGCATCATCAGTCTTACATAATTCACAGCACTCACCATAGTACATACCTCCCCAATGTCCATAACCCAGCCACACTATCCCTTCCTCCCACCCCCTAGAAACCCTAAGTCTTTTTCCTGAGATTAAGAGTCTCTTATGGTTCATCTCCTACCTGGTCCCATCTTGTTTCATTTTTTCCCTACCTACCCTCCTTGACCCCCCACCCTGCCTCTCAAATTCCTCATATCAGAGATATAATATGATAATTGCCTTTCTCTGATTGACTTATTTCTCTTAGCATCATACCCTCTAGTTCTATCCACACCATTGCAAATAACAAGATTTCTTTTTTGGTGCCTGCATAGTTTTCCTTGTATATCTATACCACATCTTCTTTATCCATTTGTATATTGATGGACATCTAGGCTCTTCCCATAGTTTGGCTATTGTGGACATTGTTGATATAAACATTCGGGTGCACATGTCCCTTCGGATCGCTACATTTGTATTTTTAGGGTAAGTAACCAGGAGTGTGATTGCTGAGTTGGAGGGTAGCTCCATTTTCAACTTTTTGAGGAACCTCCGTACTGTTTTCTAGAGTGCTGCAACAGTTTGCATTCCCACCAATAGTGTAGGAGGGTTCCGTTTTCTCCACATCCTCTCCAGCCTCTGTCATTCCTGACTTGTTAATTTTAACCATTCTGACTGGTGTGAGGTGGTATCTCAGTGTGGTTTTGATTTGTATTTTCCTGATGCCAAGTGATGTGGAGCACTTTTTCATGTGTCTGTTGGCCATCTGGATGTCTTCTTTGCAGAGCTGTCCGTTCATGCCTTCTGCCCATTTCTTGATTGGATTATCTGCTCTTTGGGTGTTGAGTTTGATAAGCTCTTTATAGATTTTGGATACTAGCCCTTTATCTGATATGTCATTTTCAAATATCTTCTCCCATTCTGTCAGTTGTCCTTTGGTGTTGTTGACTGTTTCCTTTGCTGTGCAAAAGCTTTTGATCTTGATGAAGTCCCAGTAGTTCATTTTTGCCCTTGCTTCCCTTGCCTTTGATGATGTTTCTAGGAAGAAGTTGCTGAGGCCGAGGTAGAAGAGGTTGCTGCCTGTGTTCTGAAGGATTTTTATGGATTCCTTTCTCACATTGAGTTCTTTCATCCATTTGGAGTCTTTTTTGTGTGTGTGTGGTGTAAGGAAACCAGTTCATTTTTCTGCATGTGGCTGTCCAATTTTCCCAACACCATTTGTTGAAGAGACTGTCTTTTTTCCACTGGACATTCTTTCCTGCTTTGCCAAAGATTAGTTGACCATAGATTTGAAGGTCTATTTCTGGGTTCTCTATTCTGTTCTATTGATTTATATGTCTGTTTTTGTGCCAGTACCATACTGTCTTGATGATGACAGCTTTGTAATAGAGCTTGAAGTCTGGAATTGTGATGCTACAAACTTTGGCTTTCTTTTTCAACATCCCTATGGATATTCAGGGTCTTTTCTGGTTCCATATAAATTTTAGGATTATTTGTTCCATTTCTTTGGAAAAAGTGGAAGGTATTTTCATAGGGATTACATTAAACGTGTAGATTGCTTTAGGTAGCATAGACATTTTCACAATATTTGTTCTTCTAATCCATGAGCATAGAACATTTTTCCATTTCTTTGTGTCCCCCTCAATTTTTTTCATAAGTACTTTGTAGTTTTCTGAGTACAAATTCTTTGCCTCCTTGGTTAGCTTTATTCCTAGGTATCTTATAGTTTTGGGTGCAATTGTAAATGGGATCGACTCCTTAATTTTTCTTTCTTCTATCTTGCTGTTAGTGTATAGAAATGCAACTGATTTCTGTGCATTGATTTTATATCCTGACCCTTTACTGAATTCCTGTATGAGTTCTAGCAGTTTTGGAGTCTTTTGGGTTTTCCACAGAAAGTATCGTATCATCTGCAAAGAGTGAGAGTTTGACTTTTTTGCTGATTCGGTTGTGTTTTATTTCTTTTTGCTGTCTGATTGCTGAGGGTAGGATTTCTAGTACTCTGTTGAATAGTAGTGGTGACAATGGACAGCCCTGCTGCATTCCTGACCTTAGGGGAAAAGCTCTGTTTTTCCCCACTGAGAATGATACTTGCTGTGGGTTTTTCATAGATGGCTTTGATATTGAGGTATGTACCCTCAATCCCTACACTTTAAAGAGTTTTGATCAAGAAAGGATGCTGGACTTTGTCAAATGCTTTTTCGGCATCTATTAATAGTATCATATGGTTCTTGCTCTTTCTTTAATTAATGTATTATATCACATTGATTGATAAGATGGATGTTGAACCAACCTTGCAGCCCAGGAATATCACTTGGTCATGTGAATAATCCTTTTAATGTACTGTTGGATCCTACTGGCTAGTATTTTGGTGAGAATTTTTGCATCTGTGTTAATCATGGATATTGGTCTGTAATTCTCCTTTTTGATGGGGTCTTTTGATTGGGTTTTGGAATCAAGGTGATGCTCGCCTTATAAATGAGTTTGGAAGTTTTCCTTCCATTTCTATTTTGCAGAACAGTTTCAGGAGAATAGATATTAATTCTTCTTTAAATGTTTGGTAGAATTTTCCTGGGAAGCCATCTGGCCCTGGGCTCTTGTTAGTTGGGAGATTTTTGATGATTGCTTCAATCTTCTTACTGATTATGGATCTCTTCAGGTTTGCTAGTTCTTCCTGGTTCAGTGTTGGTAGATTATAAGTCTCTAGGAATGCATCCATTTCTTTTAGTTTGTCAAATTTGCTGGTATATAGATGCTCATAATATGTTCTTATAATTGTTTGTACTTCTTTGGTGTTGGTTGTGGTCTCTCCTTATTCACTCATGATTTTATTAATTTGGGTCCTTTCTCTTTTCTTTTTGATAAATCTGGCCAGGGGTCTATCAATCTGATTAATTCTTTCAGAGAACCAGCTCCTAGTTTCGTTGATCTGTTCTACTGTTCTTTTGGTTTCTATTTCATTGATTTCTGCTCTGCTCTTTATTTCTCCTCTCCTGCTGGGTTTAAGCTTTCTTTGCTATTCTTTCTCCAGCTTCTTTAGGTGTAAGATTACGTTGTGTACTTGAGACCCTTCTTGTTTCTTGAGAAAGGCTTGTATTGCTATATACTTTACTCTTAGGACCGCCTTTGCTGTGTCCCAAAGATTTTGAACAGTTGTGTTTTCATTTTCACTTGTTTCCATGGATTTTTTAAAATTTTCTTTAATTTCTTTAATTTTTGAAATTCTTTACTTTTTTTTAATTTCTAAAATTTCTTTAATTTCCTTGTTGACCCATTCATTCTTTAGTAGGATGCTCTTTAGTCTCTTTGTGTTTGCTTTCTTTCCAGCTTTCCTCTTGTGATTGAGTTCTAGTTTCAAAACATTGTGGTCTGAAGATATGCAAGGAATGATCCCAGTCTTTTGATATTGGTTGAGACCTATTTTGTGACCCAGGATGTGATCTATTCTGGAGAATATTCCATGTGCACTAGAGAAGAATGTGTATTCTGTTGCTTTGGGATGGAATGTTCTGAAGATAACTGTGATGTCCATCTGGTCCAGTGTGTCATTTAAAGCCTTTATTTCTTTGTTGATCTTTTGCTTAGATGATCTGTCCATTTCAGTGAGGGGGGGTGTTAAAGTCCCCTACTATTATTATATTACTATTGATGTGTTTCTTGGATTTTGTTATTAATTGGTTTATATAATTGGTAGCTCCCATGTTAGGAGCATAGAAATTTAAAATTGTTAGATCTTCTTGTTGGACAGACCCTTTGAGTATGGTATACTGTCCTTTCTATCTCTTCTTATCATCTTTGGCTTAAAATCTAATTTATCTGATATAAGGATTGCCACCCCAGCTTTCTTTTCATTTCCATTAGCATGGTAAATTGTTTTCTACCCCCTCACTTTAAATCTGGAAGTGTCTTTGGGTCTAAAATGAGTTTCTTGTTGACAGCATATTGATGGGTATTTTTTTTTTATCCATTCTGATACCCTGTGTCTTTTGATTGGGGCATTTAGCTCATTTACATTCAGGGTAACTATTGAAAGATAAGAATTTAGTGCCTTTGTATTGCCTGTAAGGTGACTGTTACTGTATATTGTCTCTGTTCCTTTATGGTTTACTACTTCTAGGCTCTCACTTTGCTTAGAGCACCCCTTTCAATATTTCCTTTAGGGCTGGTTTGGTGTTTGCAAATTCTCTTAGTTTTTGTTTGTCCTGGAAGCTTTTATCTCCCCTTCTATTTTCAGTGATAGCCTAGCTGGATATAGTATTCTTGGCTGAATATTTTTCTCATTTAGTGCTCTGAATATATCATGCCAGTCCTTTCTGGTCTGCCAGGTCTCTGTGGATAGGTCTGCTGCCACTGTAATATTTCTACCATTGTATGTTATGGACTCTTGTCCAGAGCTGCTTCCAGGATTTTCTCATAGCTGAAATTTGAACACCACTCTCTCTTATTTCAAGTACATTACCTTAGATTCTTCATCTAGTATTTTCTTCTGTTAATATGATGGTATGCCAAGGACTATATCAATTGAGACTTACTTCATGGCTGTAATTGAGTATAGAATGATAATTCTCTTGCTTTTTTTTAAAATCAATTTTTATCCATAACTGAATTAATTTGATACAAGAATGATAGATCCTCACAGTTTGGCCATTTTCTGAACAGAAATTAGAAGAAATTATCTTGCAAGAAATTCTGTCCAAAACTTTAATTGAAATAAACATAGTATAATAAGTTTTTATTCAAATAGAAGGCAGAGCACAAAATGATATATGGAATTTTTGCTAACAACTTTTCCAAAATTTACCTCTTTATAAAAACCCTCTTTGTAATGTGGCACCTGGGTAGCTCAGTTGGTTAAGCACCTGCCTTTGGCTCAGGTCATGATCTCAGGGTCCTGAGATGAAGTTCCACATGGGGCTTCTTGCTCAGCAGGGAGTCTGCTTCTCCCTCTGCTCCTCCCCTAACTTGTGCTCATGCACTTACTCTCTCTCTCATAAATAAATAAATAAAATCAATAAAAAAATAAAAACCTAGTTAACATCCTCTTCCCCCCAGATAACATCCAGGTATTAAATAAAGTGACTAGATGTAACTTAGAGATTCTTCATGATTATTTCTCCAACAACTGCTTGAATACAGGGTAAAAGCAAATACAAAATTCAGATTCATGTCATTTGCTTACAATTTTTCTGAAAATTAGAAAAAGGCATTTTAAAGATTTTTTGAATAACTTATAAATGATGTCAGTACTTTATCAAGAGGAAGCAATGTTTTGTTTTGTTTTTCCTAGCCAATGAATTGATCTGGCATTCTAATCATCTCACTTGGAGGAGTGAGATACTTTAATATTTTTCTTGGCCTAAATATAAAGATTAAAAAAAAACTTCCAAATTATATTGGTTTTGACATTTTTATAAATATGACTTCATTAAACACATTTTTGTAAGGATTTTCATCCTATAGAACCACAATAAAAAGGCAATCAATCATGTATTTCAAACCAGTTGCACTGCGTATCAGTTTATGGCTTTCAAAGGTCTGAACTGTTAAAGCTGAAACCCCTTCCTATCACTGATGGACTGTCTACATGACTAAAGCTCATTCAAATGATGCCCCTAAATAAGCTTCAAGTTATAATGGAGGCACATGTAGAAGAGCAGGAATTTCACATTCAATCAGAGTACAGGAGGAGAAGATTCTTCCTGTATAATGGAAATGATAACCTTGAAATACTTGGGCAATCACCTTTGAGAAAAGCACAAAGACCCAAATACTAAAATATGATGAGCCCGTGAAGCCCAGAATTATAGAGTAGATTTAATTTCATGGCATCTGGCAGAAGAACCACAAATGGTCACTCCAAACTCCGAAGTAGCTTGTTAATCATCCTCATTTTATATTGAAATTCATATACTAGGGATCTTTACATGAGTGGACCTTAAGTGTAGGTAATTTGTAGGCACAATTTGTTACAAACTGTTTAGACAAAATTTCTAAAATTATTCTGGGTTTTATCGTATTGTGCAGCTAGATTCCATTTCAGTTGCAAAACACATGTCAAGTTGAAAGGTGTGAAATTATTTTTTAAGCTGGTACTATAAATTATATGCCAGAAATACAGGGTCACTTTCCCTAGTCATAGCAATGTTCAGGTACCAAGTTAACTTTTAGAAAGCATATTTTTAGAGGATACATGGAAATCAACTGTCACACTGAAGCAGGACCCAAGCAGCCTAAAATATTAATGTATTCTTGATATAGTCAGTAATTTCCATAGCGGGTGGGGTAATATACTAGACGACAGGCTGCACATGGAGTCAGAACCAGATCTGAATCCTAGCTTTGTTAAACTTAAAAATCTTGAGTGTATTTCATGTATTAAAAACTACTTTTCTATTTTTGAAATAAAGATAATGGTACATATCATAAAAGGCTGTAAGGAAAATGCACTGAGCTATGAATAATACACAGCAGTAGGGTAAGCAAGACTTTCATCTCCCCTTTGTGTCCTGCCCCCGCCAGCAGAGAAGTGCTTATTAGCATTATCAGATTTGAGGACACAGATTGGATCACCTTTGCTAGTGAGAAACGCTGCGCTAAAATGCTTCTAGATGGTATAACTTCCTCTCGTCTTAGCAATGCGATGACAAAAGCCCAGTTGTGTGCTGTTTTGTTCCATTGTGGCAGCAGGGAGGACAGGGCGTTTGAGTTTGCTAGGACCCAGGCCAGTTTTTACTGTCAGGGCCTCAGATGTATCCCTTGTACTTGGAAAATCCGACTTTCTCTCAGTAGGTAGCCTGTGCATATTTGGGTTGCTGTGTTTTAATTTAACATAATTTAGGCTTAGGGAGTTTAGGATAAAGGACGGTGACCATCCCAGCTTACTGAAGTTCTCTGCAATGGAGGTTGCTACTCCAAGCCCAGCTAATAATAATGTGTATTCCTGGGTCCATTAAACACTTTCCTTTGCACAGTAACACATTTTGTCGACCTCATGAGGAGAGATGATTTGGTTATTTATGGGTCCTCTGGCTATATAAAATACCATTATTTTGAATAAAGTTTCAATTCCTCTCTTGATACCAACATATGTGATGGTAGTTTTTTTTTTTTTTTTTTACATATTCTTGGTATTAATTACCACTATTTGTTGTTTAGTTAACTTTGTACTAAACCAGTAGGCATTTGGCTCTTATAAGTTCTTTGCTCCCTGAACGTTGAAGTTCCTTCATGTTCCCTCCAGTTCTTCTCTTTCACTTTCCAGAATATTCTCATCCACATTGATGACATTATTATTTCTTCACTTGTTGCTTCCAAATTTATATCTCTATTCCTAATTTCCTCTTTGAGAATCAGTTCTGTATTTCTCTGTGACTCTTAATGTATCTACTAGGTTTGCCATGGACATTCTAATATGGCTAAAAACAAATACACTTTTATAATGACTTACATGTATTTCTCTTATTTTAGTGATAGTAGTTGATAACATTATCACCTTTTCAACTTTTCTTTCCAGCTCATTCCATTCTATTCTGTTCTGTTCCCTCCTCCTTCAATTTCACATTCATCCAGTTGCAAAATTTCAGTCCATTCTGTATCAGATCTGCCTCTGAATAAAGCCACTATGCTCCTGGATTGCCACTACCTTGCCCTATAGATACTTATCAAATGTAGTTGTGCCTATTTTGAGTAACTACTAGTTACTCAACTAACTAGTCTAGTCTAGTTAGTTGGAGGCTAGTCGTCTCCACTTCAATTTTCTTCCACTTTGCTTCCCAGTAATTTTTCCTAGAGCAGAAAGCAAAACTATTAATTTCATGCTTAAAATATTATTGTTTCCCATTATGTACTCAATGAAGTCTAAATTATGTATCATATTAAACATTGTTTATAATTATCTGTTGCCTACTTAGCCCTCTGGCCTCATCTCCACAATATTTATCTTATTCACCAATGACTCAGAACATGCAGTCCCCAAAGTCTGGGATATTTTCACAGATGATCCCTTTCCATCTAGACTTTTCCCTTCCTCCTCTGGCAATTTCTGTTCATCATTTTAAGACTCAGCTTAATTTCCTCTTTTGTGGAGCCTGTCTTTATTATTCCCTAGCCAGTTGCTTACTCCCTTGGCACCATCTTTGGACCTATATTACTGCACTGCAACATCTGCTGACTTGTCATTCTGTCCCAGGATACTTTGTGGTATTTAATCAAGTATCTGTCTCCACTTATGTTTCTAGTTTTTGCAACACAGCAATAGATAAAGAAATATTTATTTATTGGCTGATTGGTCAAGTAACAAAGAACTTTGCCATTTTCTTCAATATTTTTTTATGTATATAATTTTATTTTTACTTCTTAAAAGATTTTATTTGTTTATTTGTTTGACACAGAAAGAGAGAGAGAATGCAAGCAAGGGGAGTGTGAGAGGAAGAAGCAGGCTTCCCACCGAGCAGGGAGCCCAACACTGGTCTCAATCCCAGGACCCTGGGACCATGACCTAAACCAAAGGCAGACACACCCAATGACTGAGCCAACCAAGTGCCCCATTACATAGATAATCTTAAAATGCCTTACTGTGACTCTTAATCTCACAAAACAAACTCAGGGTTGCCTGGGGGGGGGGATGGGAGAAGGAGGGGTGGGTTTATGGACATTGGGGAGGGTATGTGCTTTGGTGAGTGCTGTGAAGTATGTAAACCTGGCGATTCACAGAACTGTACCCCTGGGGATAAAAATATATGTTTATAAAAAATAAAAAATTTAAAAAAAATCCCTTATTTCATTCCCATTTCCCACCCTCCACTTTGTCTCAGCACCCCAGCTACCCCTGCAGATGCAACTAGTTCTCTTTTTCATAAGGTTACATAGGTATATGTAGGTGTATTTTTAACACTGAAAATAAATATTAATAACTATTTGAAATGGTGAAAATAAATTCAGGAGAATTTATTTCATTTGTCATTAGTTCAATACATGTACTTTTTATCCATACATCTTTTTCCCCCAGCTTTATTGAGATATAATTGACATATTATGTAAGTTTAACAGTATATAACATGATTTGATATATGTATCTGTTGGGAAATTATTACCATAATAAGGTTAATTAACACTTTCATAATCTCATACAATTCTGTGGGGGGGGGGGGGACGTGAGAACATTTAGGATTACAGGAGTGAATAAGTAGATGGATACATTCCTAAGATCTGTTCTGGGTGGTAAAATACTAAGTTCAATGAAGTTGAACTCTCTCATTTTGGCAAAGGCTATCTAAATAACTGGTGTATTATTAGAAAGTGATTTAAATTAATTCATACAGCAATAAGCATCTGTGTTACAAATAACCAAAACATTTTCTTCAGGTGGCTAAGTGGTATTTCCAATTTAGAACTGACCAGCCTTTGGTGAAATACTTCTAATTAATCTAATTGATTCATTAAATCCATGCTTGTGGGATATTTTTCAACCAAAGCCTCTTAATTGTTTATCAATGGGTGTGATTCACATTTGGCTTTATCTGTGAACTTCTTGAGCTCCTTAAAGATAGCCAAAGAGAGAGGGAAAAATGGTTTGGAACACTTGGCTCATTTTGAATGGACTTTAGTCTGTGGGAGGAATGGAAGCTGGTGAATCACTGAGTTCTTAAAGATAGAGTGCAGATAATATTGTTTGTTTCTTTTTTCTTTCTTTCTTTTTTTTTTTTTTATCACAGAACCTATTATGTTCAATCATATGCTCATTCATCTATAATCAACAAAGACCTCTTGATCATTCTAGCTGTTCCTAGAGATTTCTTATGTGGGTTTGCCCCTCCTCTTGCTCTTCATATCATGTGCTCTCTTTCACATCATCAAAAATATCTCCTCAAAAAAAAAAAAAAACCCTCCTCGGGGCACCTGGGTGGCTCAGAGGGTTGAGCCTCTGCCTTCGGCTCGGGTCGTGAGCTCAGGGTCCTGGCATCGAGCCCCACATCGGGCTCTCTGCTCGGCGGGGAGCCTGCTTCCCTTCCTCTCTCTCTGTCTGCCTCTCTGCCTACTTGTGATCTCTCTCTCTGTCCAATAAATAAATAAAATCTTTAAAAAAAAAACAACCCTCCTCCTCCCTTTCCATATTCTCATTACATATTTTTCAAATTAGCTATTTGTTTTTGAAATTGAAAATAAACTATAGGTAAATAGTATATCATGTTAGAACTATTGCATTCAAATACACCAATGGAATGTGGTTACTAAAGCTCTCTTTGCAACTGAAAATCAATTAGTGCTTAATACATCATTGGAACATGCTTAATACATCATTAGAAGAAATTCGTGCTTTAAATAGCCCTATGTAGACGTCAGCTCTTTGAAAAAGCATAGCAGATGGTCCCCTCAGCATCCAGTTTGTGAATCAAAGCACCATAGGGCCTTGTTTTTTGGACCAGTGGAGAGTCCAGTAGAAATTTTTTTCTAATTGAACAAACTTACCAGGATTGTCAGTGATTTAAATGCAGTGCTTTTTATTTTGAAGTTGACAACTTGTTAGGGTATTTACTTTACCAGAATTAGAATCACTATGCTTGCTTTAATTAATTGGTAGAAAAAATCATCTAGGTTTGTTATTAAAACATGTATTTTAAAAGCAGGTATTAGCATAACTGAATGTCCATCACTGTGTAAGGAGTTGTGAAAGATACTAAAGAAATAATTTCTTTGTCTTTATGGAAATTATAATCCAGTTGGGAAGAAAAGTTAAATATCTGAAAAAATTAAGAATTAATTTCAGGGGCACCTGGATGGGTTAGTTGCTTAAGCATTGGTCTTTGGCTCAGGTCATGATCTCAGGGTCCTGGGATCCAGTCCTGCATTGGGCTCCCTGTTCAGAGGGAAGGCTTCTTCTCCTTTTCTCTCTCCCCCTACCCCATCCTCGTGGTCTCTCTCTCAAATAAGCAAATAAATAAATAAATAAATATCTTTAAAAAATTAATTCCAAAATGTGTATTCACCTTCTGGTTCACATTTCAGGGGTCACAGTCCCAATCCTAATTTCTAAACCACAATCTAGGCCCAGCAATCCTGCTGACTACAGAATGTTACTTCCATGTAACGGTCTATGATTGACATCCCCCAAAGCCCAAACTGGACAAATTACCTCCTACTCTCCTTGAAATCTCCCTCAAAAAATTCCTTTTCCCTCAATAATAATAGAAGCTTCCCCCCACCCAGGTGGTTAGACATTTAATTTGCTGTAACTCTTGTTCCCTTGTGAGTATGCCTGATGCTTCCTACCTGAGAAAAGTGTTCTCTCATGTCAGTCTTCTGGCTTCAGCTGTCTCTCTTCTGGCTTCAGCGGTCTCTCTTGTGCAGACGACATCCAAATCCATACCCATTGCATCCAGTCACAAGTTCTGAGTTACTGTGAGTAAGGCATTTAGAACATGGTTTGGCACACGTTAAGCACTGTAAAGTTTCTGGCTCTTACTATCATCATCATCGTTATCACTATACTGCTATTAATAGTGTTATATCTTCAGTGGGTTGCCTCAGAGCAAAACAAGTGCACTAAATCCAATTTTTTTCATCCTCCTGTGTGATGTTTTAATGTAGATAGTAGTTTAACTCTAAAATTTATCAGTCTCTTTTCTCTTATTTTCTGTATTGAATCACTGTTGTTTATGACCTTTGTCACATCTCTTGCGTCTGTTTTTTCCTCTCTGTGGATACCATATTTGTCTTGGTTTAAGTACTCGTTTTATTTCTCTTGGAATCTGCTATAGATTTTAATTTTTTGTCTCCTATATGTTATTTTATGTACAATAACCAGATAATTTCTTTTTTTTTTTAAAGATTTTATTTATTTATTTGACAGAGAGAGATCACAAGTAGGCAGAGAGGCAGACAGAGAGAGAGAGGAGGAAGCAGGCTCCCTGCAGAGCAGAGAGCCCGATGCGGGACTCAATCCCAGGACCCCGAGATCATGACCTGAGCCGAAGGCAGTGGCTTAACCCACTGAGCCACCCAGGCGCCACAATAACCAGATAATTTCTTAAAACATAGCTCCCTTTATGTCATTTCCAGTTTCAAAAATTTTCAACAATACTCTGTTGCCTATTAGTTGAAGTTCACAGTCCTTAACCCTACATTGACGTCTTAATATTCTGCTTCCAAATGATGTTTCTGACCTTATCACTTGCCAGTTCCTCCTACAATATAACTAACCCGAATAGTATTTAATGTTCGTTCATCACAAGTGTGTAGTGAGAGCTTTCTGCAGAGCAGGTTTCGTTTTGAGCATCCTAACACAGAGTGAATAAGACATACCTGGTCACTGCTCAACCACACTCATCACTTTGCTCATTCTTCCACCTCTGAGATATTTGTGTTCTCATTTATCCACATTTTGTTTATCTTCTGGAACAGATAACAGCCATTCTTATTTGTAAAGCTTTCTGGGCCTTCTGACTGGAAGCTGTCTTTTTATTCTCAATTTTCCCATTTATTTATATCTTCCTCATTGCACGCCACATTTTCACCCTTGGTGTCCCTTCTGTTTAGGGAATATGTAAAGATTATCTGAACTCCAAACAATGTGGAAGCTTTGGATAGTCTTTCTCAATCTGGAGGCTACTTTTTTCAGCCATATGTGCCTTTCATCCCTTTCCAGCCCTCATAGGGAGCCAGCTACTACGGAGTCTGCTATAACAGAACTTACTGCTGTGTAGAAAGTTGTGTACTAAGTGTAGAAATGAGCTGAAAGTGGAGGCAACAGCAGTCACAGTTTAGTATAAGTGGATATTCCACATCTTCATGTGTTTCTAGGAGCTTACAATTTTCCCCTCACATTTCTTCAAATAGAAGACTGCAAAAGAACTGCAAAAAGGTGAAGATTAGCCCTTGCCCAAAATTTTAGGCAAGAAAAGTATATTGTTTGAAATATCCATATAACTGAAAGGAAAGTGGTATTTTAGCTTGAATTATCTGTGTAATAGATCCTACTGTCCACTTGATGGAATATATGCAGACACAGCTTAGGTTGCAACCTTATCTTAGCCACTCATCCTTTTTTATATAGTTTCAGCATCACAAGAATACTTTTTCTTTATTTTCTCTCATATTATATAACCACATAGTTACCAATTTGCTGAAGAAGTAGTTTCAAAAGGATTCTGATTTGCAGAGCACAGGTTTCCTTAGCTCAAGGTTGTATACGTTCTGAAGTAAAAATGAAATTCTTTTCAATGAACTCAGTGGAGCTGAATTTACAGTTCAGGGAATTTTAATAGCCATTTCTTGTTGGACCTAGACCACATCCTTCCTATTAAGTTTATGTATAATTTGGCAAGGAGGAGAGAAATCATGCCTCATCTTCATCTATTATCTAAAGCGACTTAAAATGAAAACAAATAAAAGAAGTTATAGGGTATTGCTGTTAGAAAATTCTGTCAGTGAAGATGGTTTTTAAAAAAAAATTATAGAGATTTCATTGGAATGAGGTA
The DNA here is from genome assembly GCF_022355385.1 of Mustela nigripes. Lineage (NCBI taxonomy): Eukaryota > Metazoa > Chordata > Mammalia > Carnivora > Mustelidae > Mustela > Mustela nigripes. The sequence goes on along the minus strand of NW_026739858.1, from coordinate 22,193 downwards.
TTCCAATAACATTTTCTTGTTAACAAAATTTATTAATAATAAGATGAGTTGATTATAATGGCTGGTTATAATTAAAAATTGATCATAGATTTCTTTTTCAACACATTACCTGTCAAGGATAACAGCATCTCCATAGTGCCTAAGTGTGCAGAGTCTGAAGACAAGACAGTTGATTTGAATTTAGTTGTTAAGATTCCCTACATATATGTCCTTGGGTAGTTGCTTTACTTAAACTTTTCCTAAGCCTTGACTTTTTTTTTTTGCTTACAATCTTTATTGAAGTTATACAAAAAGAATCCCCCCAAAGTGAAAAAATACATTATATACAAAAACTTTCCCTCAGGAGGAAGGCTCTATGCCCTCTCTTTAACATGCAGTGCTTTCAACTGTGGCTCCGGCCTCCACTGTCCCCTTCACTGCTGCCCGGCTTTCAGCCCGATTCTCAGCCTCCTTCTCCATGCAATAAAAGTTCTGCTAATCTCATAGTAAGTACTGTATGAATTCCAGCTCTTATTTTTTGTTGTTAAGAAAGTATTAGCTGTATAGAAGGAAATGATGTCTTTCAACATTCTTTCTGAACTTTATATGTCTGCTGACTTCATGCATCTTTTTGAATCAAAACACGTGGCATACATTTATCTGTTAATCTGACTGCTAATTAATTAATCTGACTGCTAACTAATCTATTTAAGTATACATACTAGTGTTTCTTTCCCAGGTTATCAATGAATAATAATGGCCATCCAGCAATTAGAAAATATGCTCAATTACCTGACATGAGGTGTGATTTTAAATGTCAGTCACGTTTTTTAATGTGCTTTTGATAGATGTTTTATTTTAGAGCATTTTTAGGGAAACAGAAAATTTAAGTAGGAAATACATAGAATTCCCATAAACCCCTTTCCCCACATATACAGAGCCTCCTTCACAAATAGCACTTTTAATGAAAGCTTAATTATGGATCGAGGATTGCTTGCTTTTGTGTAATCTATCATTATTTCTCTTTTTTTTTTTTTGGTCTAAACTCATAAAAGCGTCACATATGCCTTAGTTAACATAAAATAATCTGTAGTGTTAAATTTGAGGAACAGATTCAAGAGTATTTGTCAGGGTAGTTAGGGATACTCACCAAATCTAAAGAAAATCTGGATCATTAAAAAAAGTAGTTTTTAATTTCTATGTAGGTTGGTGGTACTCGGTTTATCACAGTGTATCTGTGAACATAACTGAAAACTTTGGATCAGATGACAAAGTATCCATATCTATAATCTACGGGTTCTGGGATAAATTAGAATACAAAATGCAGCTGATTATAAAGCAGCTTTCATTTTTCATGGAAGAAGTGGATCAGCAGTTCTTGTAGAATGCATTTGATTAAAAGGAAAGTACAGTACAAATGAGAAGGGAAAAGCATTGACAAGTCTATACAAATATATTTACATATTAGCACACAGAATTTCTCCACTAACCAAGGCATGTCTTCTGTCCCACCAGGCATTCCTCCCAGGTCAAGCTCTTGACTCTTAGACCATCAGTGATCTCTGCAGCTTTAGTGAGATCAGAAGGGCAAAAGCATAAACCTAGCCATTACTTCTCACTTGGAAAAACCCAGTTCAACTTCTGGTTCTCAGCTCTGTCATAAAAGCCACCCACCCTTTCCCTTGGCCATCCTACTTCTCTGACAATTAAGACCAGCTCTTCCCCTACTCCTACCCTTGACTTCCATCCAGTGATTCAGACTCTAAGCAGCCTAAGTCTTAGTGCAATGCTTTGTGAACTTCAGGACCCAACCCCTCATGAAATTTGGCCTGAATCTGTCAGTGGATATAAAGATGGATTTCACATTTAGAACCAGCACGACCATTGGTTATAAACATTTTCCAGAGTAAGGCTTTTTCAAAAGAATGTTTGAGTTCTTTAATTGTTTTCTTTCCCTTTTATGGTTTTTGGCAGGGGGATTATGTGATTTAAAAATGTATATTATATAGGTTTGGCTTTTTAATTTTACTGTTTTGGCTTCCTTAATCTGTATGACTCTACATTTTAGGTATTGTGATTTTTCTTGTGTTTCTAATACATGGTTTTGTGTGTGTGTGCACACATGTGATTAGGATTGTCCCAGAAAAGAGGAAGAACAAAAAAAAAAAAAAAAAGAGGAAGATCAATTTATTTTCACAGAGGATACTCACACGTAAGTGTGTATGCACGTGTGCATATGCACACACACACACACCACAGCTTGTACTTGTGTGATTATTAACGGTGAATAGGCAAGAGTATAGGGTGAAGCCAGAAAGCAAATTTATTCTTTTTGTCCACTCCATGATTTCTTTAAACCTCTTTGGTCAGCCATTTTTCTTCTGTCCCTTGGATTTTCATTTAGATGACTTTTCTGATTATTCATAGATACCAAAAAATTTCCCAGTTACTTTGAGATAGAAATTCTCATTTCCGTACCTGCAGGATCTAGCCCCATTTAAAAATCAGTACTGGAGGGGTGCCTGGGTGGCTCAGTGGTGAAATGTCTGCTTACGGCCCAGGTCATGATCTTAGGGTCCTGGATCAAGCCCCGCATCGACCTCCACATGGAGCCCCACATAGGGCTCCTTTTGCTCAGCGGGAAGCCTGCTTCTCCCTCTCCCACTCCCCCTGCTTGTGTTCCCGCTCTCACTGTGTCTGTCTCTGTCAAATAAATAAATAAATACAATCTTAAAAAAAAAAAAATCAGTACGGCGAATTCTTCCATATCTACCACTCATTCTGCTTCAGGCCTCAAGCCCATGGTAAGTTGGGAAGGGCATATTTTTTTCCTCAGTTTTCCCACTGAACCCATCTACCCTCTTACCTGCTCACAAATCAAAGTTGGAAGGAATGAGGAAGAGAAAGGGGAGGTGAAAAGCACAGAAGGTCTTACTGCTTGGCATTTGTGTAACCAGGTGCAAGGTAATTCTGGCTGTGCGTAGGTTTAAAGCTCTCTCCTGGGGCTATTTTCATGGGTTACATGCATATGCTTCCGTGCTTGACTCTCTGACCACTGCTCCCTCTACCAAGACCTTGCTTGTTCTCCTGCTTGCTTATGTCTGCACTGCAGCTTCTGCAACAAAAGGTTCATCTCCAGTGTCTTTCTGCTGAGAATGCCTCGTTTTACAGAATCTCTTTGGGGTAAAATTTCTTTCCTTTTTTTAAACTTTTGTATTGTATTGTGTTATGTTATTTTATATTTATCTTTATTTTTAAACTTAAATTCAGTTTGTTAACATATAATGCTATTATTAAGTTCAGAGGTAGGTAGAGGTCAGTGATTCCTCTGTCTTATAGGATACCCACTACTCATTACATCACTGTTGGGCAGATTTTTTTTTTTTAACTGCGTAAGCTATTGTATCTATGCAAGTTCCATATCTAGGCACTGGGGGATTGACTTTAAATACACTCAGGAAGAGCATAGTTTCTCCTTAGGTTTTCCTTCCAGAGGCCACTGTATTCAGTCTCTTGCTTGTAGGCAATTCTTTAAAATACATGGTATCAGTTCTCAGTGTTATATAAACTACGGGGGACACATCACATATCCTCCAGCAGGTCTTATTGAATCCCTTAAGAATGAGAGGAAAACAACTCTGACAACTTTTCCAGAGAAATACTCTAATTTCCAACTTATACCCCCTTCATCTTTTATGTTTCTTCAAGTTTGAGAAAAGGCTGTAAAACAAGTTGCCAACAAGTTCTTCAAGCCTTCTGTGGGTAGTCTAGCACCTGTCTTTGGATTGTAGGGAATAACTTGCTGCTGTTGTCTTGGTGCTTCAGTGGAAAATGAGACTGAACATTTAAATATCCTGTTATTTAAATATATAAATATCTGAGCATTCACTTCATTTAATGTCTTATTTTTTCTACTGCATCTGTTAATTTTTTTTTAAGATTTTATTTACTTATTTGAGAGAGAGAGATAGCATTGGAGGAGAGTACAGAGGGAGAAGAAGACTCCCTGACCAGCAGTGAGCCCGATGCAGGGTTCCATCTAAGAACCCTGGGATCATAACCTGAGCAGAAAGCAGATGCTTAACCAACTGAGCCACCTGGCACCCCATCTATTAATTTCTAAGAGAGTCTTTAAGACAGTCTTTGCTCATGGTGTTGTCATTTTCTTATCACTGTTAATTTGTACAATATATATACATTTTAATATCTTGAAGTCACATTGCTGGGTACATATTAGTTTATGATCATCATGTACTCAGTATATTTTAACTTTTTAAAAAATCACTATAGAACATTAGAAGTTTTTGACACTTTAAGTTTTCCCCTTAATGATTTTTCCAGCTTTATTGAGGTATGATTGATAAATGAAATTAATGTATATATTTAAGGTATACACTGTGGTGTTTTAATGTAAGTATACCTTGTGTAATAATTACCATAATCAATATTGTTAACATATCCATCATCTCACATTATTACCATTGTGTCCGTGTGATAAGAACACTTAAGAGCTACTCTCTAAGCAAATTTAAGTATAAAGTACATTATTATTAACTAAAGTTACCATGCGTACATTAGATCTCTAAGAATTTATTCATCTTGTAACTGAATGTTTATACCCTTTGGCCAACCTCTCCATATTTTCCCCACCCCCAAGCCACTGTCAAACACCACTCTACTACCTATTTTTCTAACTTTGACTCTTTTAGATTCCACATGTAAGTGTATTATGTAGTACTTGTCTTTCTGTGTCTGGCTTATTTAACTTAGCGTAATGCCTTCCAAGTTCATGCACTTTGTTGCAAATGGCAGGATTTCTTTCTTTGGGCTGAATAATATTACATACACACACACACACACACACACATATACACACATATACATATGTATATATGGTTGACCTTAAACAACATGGGAGTTAGGGGCACTGACCTCTGTGCAGTTGAAAATTCACATATAACTTTTGACTCCTCAAAAACTTAACCACTAATAACATACTGTTGACCTTACTGATAACATAAACAGTCTACTAACACATATTTTGTATATATGTTATATATTATATTCTTATGATAAAGTAAACTAGAGAAAAAAGTGTTAAGAAAATCATAAAGAAGAGAAAATATATTTACAGTGCTATAAATTTATTCACAGAATTTACAGTATTTATTGAAAAAATCTGCATATAAACGGACATGCCCAGTTCAAACCCATCTTGTTCAAGGGTCAACTGTATACATGCACACACACACTCATATCCGTATATATGTTTAACATTTATATATATACCAATTATATATAGTATAACATTATATATAAATATAACAGTTCTTTATCATTGTATATATTATCATCATTGTATATATATCAATATACAATTATTGTATATATATCAATATACAATTTCTTTATCCATTAATTCATTGATGGCCACTTAGATTGTTTCCATACCTTGACTATTGTGAATAATGTTGCAGTGAACATGTGAAGTTAGATATCTCTGTGAGATACTATATCATTTCCTTTGGATATATACATCCAGAAGTGGAATTGCTAGATCCACTTCTATTTTTAATTTTTTGAGGAACTTTCATAATGTTTTTCATAGTGACTAAACATGAATTTACAATCCCACCAATAGTGTACAAGAGTAATCATTTTTTGAGATTCTCACCAACACTTATCTTTTTGAAAATAGCCATTCTAACAAGAACATAATGATATCTCACTGTAGTTTCGTATTTCCCTGATGGTTGGTGACACTGAACAACTTTTTATATCTATCGGCCAGCTATAGGTCTTTATTGGAGAAATAGCTATTCAAATCTTATGGCTGTCTTTAACTGAGTTATTGGGATTTTTTTTTTTCTATTGAGTTGTATGAGTTCCTTATCCATTTTGGATGTTAACTCCTAATGAGATATGGTTTGCAGATATTTTCTCTCATTCTGTAGGCTGCCTTTCATTTTGTTGTTTCCTTTGCTATGAGAAAGCATTTTTAGTTTGATGTAGTTCCACTTGGTTATTCTTGGCTTTTGTTGCCTGTGATTTTGGTGCCATATTCAAAAAATCATTGCCAAGAGCAATGTGTAGAAGCTTTTCTTCTCTGTTTTCTTCTAGGACTTTCTCAGTTTCAGGTTTTGCTTTCAGTTTTCAATCCATTTTAAATTGATATTTGTGTATGGTGTAAAGTAAGTGTTAAATTTTATTTTTACATGTGGAAATGCAGTTTTCCCAGTGCCATTTACTGAAGAGACTGTCCTGCCATTGTGTCTGTTTGGCATCCTTGCTGAAGATTGGTTGACTGTACATGCATAGGCTTGTTTCTGGCTCCTCCAAAATATTCCATTGGTCTATGAATCTGTTTTTATGTCTGTACATACTCTTTTGATTACTGGAACTTTGTGATTTAGTTTGAAGTTCAAAAGTGTTATTCCTCCAGCTTTGTTCTTTATATCCGACATGTAGACAGACAGCTCTTTCATATCTATACAATATATCATCACCATCATCATTATCATCAAAGCAATAGAAGCAACAACAAATAAATACAATGGAAAGAGATTTCTTCAATGACTGCTTTGTCAGTTCCAAGTAAAAATGCCATTTTTTTTCTCTTTTGGCTACATTTATTTTATCCCATTAAGAAAGTTTATTGGCATCAAAAGGAACATTAAAACAATTAGAGAAAGCCTATTAAAATCATGTGATTTCTAAAAGAAATCATTATCTTTTTAGGTAGAGTTTTTCAATCATTATATCTACTTCTGGAAGGTGTTACCCAGTCACACTGCATTATTTATGAAAGAGGTCTCAACATCCTCATGGTACAAATGCACCTTGTTTTAGTTTTCCCCTCATAACTTTAGTGATTTCAAAACAAGATAGAGTATGAAAAAATAGCAAGATAAGAAAAGAATATACTTTTCTTATTTTATGTAATTATGGTTATAATAATACTGTGGCACCTTACTAGAGGCAGTGCATGTTAAGTAGAGAAAGTTTTAACTTTTATACTAAGATATCTGTTGTGATGGCCTACAAAGATAAAATAATTTTTCTTTGTCTTTGAATAGTTATTCTCACTACTGTTGATATTGCATTGTGTTTTCTATTTCAAGTGTCATATCGTAATTGGTAATCATATACCCACATGTTGTAATTTTTTAACATAATCACATGCCATTACTTTGTTGTTTCAGTAAATGTATCTTATCTTTTTAATTAAATCCCATGTTCTTTGAGGCAGACACCTTGTCTGGTATGATATTTGTTCTGTACAAACCTGGAGGGAAAAAAATGAGCAAATCATTCTTTCATGAAACTGTTCTATATAAAAATAAGTAGCTTATTAAAAACAACATTACCTTGGAGTTACTACACTGGAGTTCAGCCTCCAAATAGTGCTGTTTGATTAACTTCAGTTAGCTCCGTAGGTTTACAAAGCTACCTACTTCTCTAGGCCTTTGTTTACTCATTTTAAATTGAGGTCATTTGGTCAGATTATCTCTGAACTGTCTTCACTTTTAATACTATATTACTTTTGAGAAATAAAGTCTGTTTCATAAAGCAAAAGAACAGCTCAAAATCCAAATTTGCTCAAATACAAGAAAGAGATTAAATTAAATCACTTGAAGCCTTATTCATAAAAAACTCTAGTAAATCTTTTTCTTTTTTGATATTTGAGTGTGTTTTCCATATGTGTGAATTTATTGTGGACATATTAGATTATAAAATGATTCATCCCTCAGACAATTCAGTGCCTTAGGATATTTTCTTGATAATCTGCCCATTGAAATTTGACTCTTAATAATATATGTCAAGAAAATACTTTCATATGATTTTAAAATTCCAAATAATTAATATTAGATGAATACAACAGAAGGCATTAGAATCACATTTCGACCAATTTTAAGAAATAGTCTTAAATCAACTTTAGACATGAGTTCTTATAGCTTAGCCACCAAAATAATAAACACTTTATCAAATCTCTATTTTCATAATAGGCGCTCTTCTAAGAATTATTGGTCTCTAACAATATTCTCAAAGAGCTAGCTACCAGGCAAGGCTATTAAAATGCAAACTATGGCACATGTACTCAGAATATAAAACAAACACCAATTGTCACAGTTCATTTACGTCCATTTGCACAATGCATTTATTTTATTTTACAAATAGCTGATAGGTTAGTGGAAATAATACCTAACCTCTCATGATATGTAGAACAGGAAGTGTAACTTCAATCTCAGAAGAAAATGTTTATATCTAACATTTTATATTATCAAAAGACCTATATATTTTTTGCATCCTTATCTACATTTACCTGTGGTTTATTCGAAGATTCTTTGAAAAACTGCTTATAGGGCGCCTAGGTAGTTCAGTCTTGTTAAGCATCTGCCTTCAACTCAGGTCATAATCCCTGGGTCCTGGGATCGAGTCCCACATCAGGCTATCTGCTCAGCAGGAAGCCTGCTTCTCCCTCTCCCACTCCCCCTGCTTGAGTTCCCTCTCTTGCTGTCTCTGTCTCTGTCAAATAAATAAAATCTTGAAAAAAAGAAAAAAGAAAAAAACCTGCTTATATATTTGGATCTTTAAATAAATTTAATTTATATTTGAAGTTATATTTGTGGAGAATACTTCTTGTTTTAGATAGGTCAAGGAAGGTCTTCCTGAGGAGAAACTATGGGGACAGGAATTCAAATGAACTCAAGGTTTATGCATGTGGACATCCCAGAGAAGAACATTCTTGACCTCAGCATGAAAAAAAGGTATGAAAAGATTCCGAAGTGGGTCTTTCCCAGGTGAATTCAAGTAACATCCAGAATAATGTAGTAAGGGGACAGGAACAAAGGAGAAATTTGGAGAGAGAGCCAGATGCCACATTTTTCAAGTTTTGGAGTCATGCTTAGAGTTGGTTCTAAAAACAATGAGAGGCCATGGGAGAACTTTAAGAAAAGGAGTGACATATTGTGTTTTAGGCATAAAAAGTCCCCTCTTGCAGCTAATGGGACCAGGGATAGGAGCAGAGAGAAATCAGGATCAAGTATCCATGAAACATATTTGTTTTGGTTTAAATCTTCTGAGAAGCAAATGCCAAACAGGATTAGATATTGCAAGGTGCGTAAATAATTGGCAAGTATATTGGAATAGGGAGCAGAAGTAGGCAGTGAGAGGCTTCAGATAGCAGTTGCTAATGCCATCGACCTGAAAGGAGAGGAGGGATCAGACTGCAGCATGGCTCTGCTGGTACTGGGTAGTCCTATGGGAGTCCCTTAGTAGAAGCTGCATTTTAGACAAATCCTATGTCACGTGGGAGTAACCCTGTTTCCCCTGCTACTGAGCTGGTCACTGGAAGAGCCTAAGGAGAAGGTGGCTTTGGAGAGACAGAAGTATGGCAGCTGGAGAACATCAGTCATGATACTCCTTGAAGGGAAATTCAGTCAGGACATCTCCATGGCTTTGGATTGGGATGGCGATAGAGATGGCGAAATTTGGTTGTGGTTCTAATGTATTATGAGGAAAGAAACAATAGTATTTATTACAGTATAGGATGTGAGGTATGAGATATTTATGACTTGAGATCCTGGATGAATTGTTTTGACAATTCCTAAAATGGAAAAGATCTGGAATGAAGTGGGTTGCAAAGTCAGGGAAGGAACAAGGGTGTTGGGAAAGCAGACTACTTTGAACATGCTAAACCTGAGATGATTATTAAATATCTAAGTAGACATGCTATAAGAGGCAGATACATTTCACCAGGTGAATATTGAGCTGTGGATATTAAGTTAGGAGTCACAGCAGACAGATGGCTTATAGAGTATTACAGTCATCTGTATGGGGAGCACAGCAGGATAAAGAGAAGAAGGTCATTTATGAGCCCTGGGTTCTTTACATCTAGAAATTGGAGTAACGAAAAGGATCTAGCCATACAATAGAAATAGCCAGATTAGAGTAATAAGTAGTATATATCAAAGTGAATACCTGGCTCAGAGATGAAACCACACAGATGAAAGAAAGCTAGGACTTCAAGGCGAAGGGAATGGTCCATCATTTCATATAATGATCAGAGGTTAAAAGGATGATGACCTCAACTGAATCATTGGATTTAGCAGTCTGGAGGTCAGTAGTGACATTAAAAAAAAAAAAAAAAAGTGGTTTCAGTGGAATGTAGCCTGAAAGAATTACTGGCAAGAATATAAGAGAGAACGAAAAGAAGGAAGTGAAGACAGTGAGGAGAGAAATTATTTTGAGGAATTCTGCTGTAATAGTGAACAAGAAATGGGGAATGGTGATTGTCCTGTCAAGGGAGAGGTTTTAATATGGATGATAGTATAGCATGTTTAGACATTTATAGGACTGATCTATTAGAGTAAAATGCGTGGTCCAGGACAGAGATGGGAGGACTGCGTGAGCAAAATTCTTGAATAACTGAAGGAGATAGGATCCAGAACATGAACAAGACAAGTTTGGCCATAGCAACAAAGGCAGTTCATCTATTTTAAGCAAAGTATACCACTCTGGCTCCAACCAACCACTTAATAGATATGTCTTTTAAAAAACTCCCCTTGGTGTAGTATGAGAAGAAAAACTTATTTAAAAAGGCAGTTAATAAGATATTAACTAAAAGACACACCACACATGCACCCATATCCCACATGTGCGTACACACACACAGAAAGAGAGGGAAGAGAGATGCAGTAACATAGAGGCTCTAGCTTCCTACCTGGGAGGTAAGAAGAAAGAAAGGGAGATGATTAATCATAACAATAAATCAAAACCAAAGATGTGTCTTGCACATTCACCTTTTATGCTCTATAGATTAATTACTTCAAAATATAGCCCTGTCTTTTCACATTTTCTCCCACTGGCACCCATTTACCAAATGACTCATTTCCATGGTGTTCCACTCTTCTTCTTTCCTTTTCAGAAACACACTTTTCAGGGAATGAGGGTTCAATTGTCCTTATCCAATCTTCTTAACCACTTCTATACCTTGTAAAACAGTCCATCCTGAATTCTTCATGAATGCTAAGCAAGCAAGGTAGTGAACAAACACATCATCTTATATATCCGTCCCAAAGCATTCAAGGGGAAAAATGCTTGTTTTTCATCTTATAAAAGATGGTTGCATTGTCAGTGTCACTACATCTGTCTTGTTCTTCTGCCCTGGATTTCATGATACCACTATTTGACTCCCCTAAATCTGATGACAGAAGAAAGACTGAAGCCACAGACACTTGTACATATGGTTTGGTTTTACTGTTTGACATGAAAGGTTCTGATAGTTCTGTTTGTTTGGTTTTTTTTCCTCTTTGTCAGTGAGCAGTTGTCTTTCTCAGGTGAGCACCTTAGCCTTCAAGGGAGGCCCCTGCTCTTAGCCAGTTACAAGGGAGGAATCTATTCCACACTTGCTCATAGGTTCAGAGAATAATTCAGGTCTCAGTTTTCCTCTTTAGTCCTGTTCTGCTCTCTATAAGTTCACTATGTTTCTGGATTGCTTTTCTTTCTTTCTTTTTTTTTTTTTTAAGATTATGTATTTGAGAGAGAAAGGGAGATAGTGTGTGCATGTGTGCGTGCGTGTGTGTGCATGCGCGCAAGTTGGGGAGGGGCAGAGGGAGAGGGAGAGAGAATCTGACGCTGACTCCCCGCTGAGCATGGAGCCTGATGTGGAGCTCATTCTCATGACCCTGATCTCAGATCAAGACTTGGGTGCTCAGCTGCTGAGCCACCCAGGCACCTGCTGGATTGTCTTGATTTGCATTATTGGCTTTCCCTTTTAATTTTGCCGTCATCTGGGCTTCCTATTTGTACCACTTTGGAGTTGTCTGAGCCCCAGTGCCAGGTTTCAAATCTTAATTGTTTTGCATGTCTGGCATTGTGAATGTGTGGGTTTTTTCAGGGGCAACATTCTCTGGAATTGTGGATTCCAGATCAACAGTCATGGAGTAAATGAAGCCAAACTGGCTTCTTCAGACAACAAACGGGATTGATCCAGCTGCATGCATCTGAGGAAGGTAATGGTTTCTGCAATGTACTCCTTTGTAGTCAATGCTTACAAATATCTGTTCTTTTATTATTGTGTAGTGAAGTCACTACCAGTGGCCATTTCTTAGTATAAAATGGTTTGTTTTGGTTGGTCTTCTAAGGTACTTTGACCACTAGCTATGTACAAGGATTTTGGCTCTTCTATTTTCAAACAACAGTGGTCTTTTAGGTCTAACTATCAATTTAATGGCGCCAGTGACCATGAAAACAAAGAAAATTACACAGTCTGTCTTTCTTTCATAAAGGGAATCATTTGCATTGCATTGTGGCATGGAGCATGGAATTTTTTCCAATACTTTCGTAACTGTCATTCACACAAAAGGATGACCCGTGAATGCAAAGAGCATTTTATTTCCATGTCTTTGTTTCTACCAGGCAAACACTTTTTGTAGAATCACTTTTATTATTTGAACATTTACAGTAAAGAGTGAACCAAGCAGAAAATAATGGCTTTCTAGAAAGAGAAGGAAAGTGTAAACCTCATGATGGTGATGAATGGTATGCTCGTCAAAAAAGGGTAGACACAAGTACAGAGAATAGGAAAAATATCTTACTATACTTGGGATCCACATGAAAGTTTTATTTGGTGGATTTCAAAGTGCTTTAGGATAGTAGTTTTATAGAATAAAGGAAAGGTATCATGAAAGGAAAATAAATTCATAAAAAGTAAATAAAATGTCATTTGGTTCACTTGGATATTTTACAGGGAAAATTACATAATTAAGTTGTACCAGTAGAAGTTTGGTTTAAAATTCCATTACCTAAGATGGATTTATATTTTCAGAGTACTAAATTATGTGGTAGGAAAAGGAAATAATTTTATCCAAAAGGAATGAATGCATATATCATTGTCATTAGTTATTGGGTGCCTTTTAACCTAGAAAGCAGCTCGACTGGATTGGAAAACAATCACTTTATAACAAGTTGTAGAGACTGTAAATTTGAAGTTTGAGTAGGCAGAATGAAGCTATTTAACTGTGCAATTGTCATACAATTTCTGAAATTAAAGTTCTTTCATAGTAATTTGAATTTTCTTGATTCTTGCTACAGTGTAGGGCCTTGGTTGTTTGCCATGTGTCTATTTCTCTATACATCTATGTCTGTCTGTCTGCCTGCCTTTCTCTCTATCTACCCATCCATCCATTCCATCCAGAAGATCAATCATTACTTTAAAAGCACTGAGGATGACAAAAGGATAACCTCTATAAATTCTTTTTCTTTTCTTTTCATTTTAAAATGGTTTCTTCTGTGAAAATTCTGTTTACCTACTTCCTTCAGTGGCTTCCAATCTCCCCTTTCAGCACCTTAGCAACTTGGTGTCATTAATTATCTCATGCTTCTTTTGCATCTCAGATTTTCCCACTCAACTAGCTCTTTTCTTTGTCATTAAGCTTGTTCAGGACTTCAGATCCTAAAGTTGTCATTAAGCTTGTCCAGGATTTCAGATCCTAAAGTTGTTCGAACCATCTCTTTTTCCCATCTTACCACAGACTTCTTGAGCAAGCAGTATGCAGTGCCACCACTCCCTCCCCAGCTGGTGCCGGAGGGGCCCAGTGTGGTCTGGCTTGCACACACCTATTCTTCTGAAACCAGTAGCATGTGTTCTGTCCTCAGCCTAGATCAGTGGTTTAGAACATGGCCTCTGGAGCCTGACTGCTGGAACTGCAATCCTGGCTCCAGCACATATAATCTATGTATGGTTGTTTATTTATTCTTTCTTCCTGGTTCTGTTTCTTCAAAGGTAAAATGGGAATGCTCATTTTATAAGTATAAAGAGCACGTTCTTGGAATAGAAACCAATATATAAGGGATATTTTTCCATTTCATTTTATTTTACTTTCTTTTCTATTTTTTTCTTTTAAAAGTATATTTTATTCATTCATTTATTGTTACTATTATCCATTCTTCATTGCAGCTTGTCTTTTGGCTTCCATAATACAACACTGTCATGTCTTTTTTCTACTGTTGCTTCTCTTGTTACTCCCCTTTCTCTATTATAGGCTGCTTGATCTCACATTTTACTTTTGTATGGTGCTTTTTGAGGATCTGTCTGCTTTCCCCCATTTATCTAAGACTGTAGCTACACGGATTACATCCCTAGACAATTCCTAAATCATCGTGGCCAGCAGGACTTCAATCTTGTGATCTAGTCTATTACTTCACCTTGCCTTCTGGCCATTTCTTCCTAAATATTTGAACTAATAATACTCCACATGACTTTAACTGATCCCATTGTTTCTTGGGGGCGCCTGGGTGGCTCACCTCTGCCTTCGACTCAGGTCATAATCCCAGGGTCCTGGGATGGAGTCCCACATTGGGCTATCTGCTCAGCAGGGAGCCTGCTTTCTCTTCTCTCTCTCTCTGCCTGCCTCTCTGCCTACTTGTGATCTCTGTCTGTTAAATAAATAAATAAAGTCTTTAAAAAAAAATGTCTTTAGGGGAACCTGGGTGGCTCAGTGGGTTAAAGCCCCTGCCTTTGGCTCAGGTCATGGTCCCAGGGTCCTGGAATCCAACCCCGCATTGGGCTCTCTGCTTGGAAGGGAGCCTGTTTTCCGCTGCCCCACCCGTCTGCCTCTCTGCCTACTTGTGATGTCTGTCAAATAAATAAATAAAATCTTTTTAAAAAAGTACTTAAAATATTTATTTTGCCTAAAACACAATAAATTCTTATTTTTTTAAAAATTGTAATAAGCATGCCTGTAATCTTAAAAAGCACAATGCTAATTCACAATCATATGGGTATCCTGTTAAAAGCATATAATTCACTTTATTAATAAAACCTGAAACTTTGGAAGCTTGGGCATTTAAATTTTGTCAATCATTTCAGCTACTTTCTTGTTTACACTAAAATGGGAGAATCATAATCCTAGAAAAGAGGATAATTATATCAAGGGTTTATCTATATGTAATTGTGAATGAATAATTTGGTTTTATGGTTTAAAATTAAATATACAAACAATAAATGAAAGAAGAAAATAATTTCTTGTTAATGTATGATGGGAGATTCAAAGACCTCTGTCTGCAAGGGTGAAAATACATACACAAATACTGTGGGTGTCAAATAACTTGGGCTTAAGGCAAAAGAAACATTGATAATTATTTTCTAATATAGAGTTAATCCATATTTAAAATTTGAAATTAATTTGGCTATAAAGAGGAGCATTTTACAACTCAGCAAACCAGTGTTACTGAAATTTTGGTTAAAACTGAAGAATTAGAACAGTTCATCTTAATTAGTGTGACCAAATCAATTGCCCCAGGATCTTTTGTACATATTTTAGGTAATTTTAATTACTAGTATTTGGGGGATGATTCTGCTGAATCTTTAATACTTCTATTAGTCATGTGAGAAGCTCTGGCAACTTTTGTTTTAGACTCTTTTTTCAAGGCTATTTGTATGGTCAGTGGCCTTGAAGGTTAGATCCAATATCTCTCTCTTGAGTTAGATGGCAAGTTTGCTCGCTGTCCAGGAAAATTGAGAAAATATCTCTTTTCAGGGAAAATTTTGAGCACATTTGCTTGTAGTCCATTATAAAAATTGGGGTTTCCTAAGCTTGGGGTTCTTCAGCTATGAGGGAAATCCACTGCATGTGCAGCATTCCCCTGGGCCAGCATACATCACTCCCATGGGTGTGAATCTGAAGTTCATGCTGCTTGCTGTGTCACAAATTGAAAGGCTCTTTGTCTTTGACCCAGGACTCCTGTGTTTTCTACCAGAATCCATCAAACAATTGTAAATGGGATCGACTCCTTAATTTCTCTTTCTTCTTTCTTTTGGTGTATAGAAATGCAGCTGATTTCTGTGCATTGATTTTATATCCTGACACTTTACTGAATTCCTGTATGAGTTCTAGCAGTTTTGGAGTGGAGTCTTTTGGGTTTTCCACAGAAAGGATCATATCCTCTGCAAAGAGTGAGAGTTTGACTTCTTTGTCGATTTGGATGCCTTTTATTTCTTTTTGTTGTCTGATTGCTGAGGCTAGAACTTCTAGCACTATGTTGAATAGCAGGATAGGGTGGCTGGCTGATGGCCATTGGGGAGGGTATGTGAGTGCTGTGGAATGTGTAAGCCTGATGATTCACAGACCTGTACCCCTGGGCCAAATAATCTATGTTAATAAAAAAAAAAAAAGAATCCATCAAACAGTCATAATACAACTTGGTATATGGCAAATAGAGTAGAACCTTTGATGTTTTACAGCTGATGCTGTCTCTCCCTTGTTTATGTAAGACTGAAAAATCAAGGCATGTAGGTTTTTGTTTCTTCTCTTTCTATTTCACTTCTGGGTTTTCATATTAGATTTCTAACTATTCTATCTGTAGTATATAATAGTTCCACAGACATTCACTGAACTCCTATCTTCCAACAGACACTCTCCTAGGTCCTAGAAATGCAAGGATAAATAAAAAAAATGTGATTATTGACCCCAGACTACCTCCAGTGAGTAAAAGAGACAGTACAAAGACACATTTATGACTATAAACAATATTTTTCATAGAAAAATATATGAATATATATATGAATATATATATTCATATATGAATATATGTTATGACATTTGAATATATATTGAATATATGTTATCACAGTAATAGTCAAAGGGTTCTCTGTGAGCACAGAGGTGCCTTTAATCTCAGCCAGTCATGAGAGCTCAGGACAGTACTGTGGAAGGAGTGGTCAGTTTTGAAGGAGATTGAATTTGATATATGAATACAGGTGAAAAGCCTGTTTCTGACATAAAGCAATTAAGCAAATGCAGGGAAATACAAAATAGCAAAATATATAATGAAGGAACTAAAAACAAAGCAGTGTTACTAGGTTGTGAATCTTATTGGGTAGAGCAGTAGGACACTGAAACTGGAGCTTGCTTAATATGTCATGTTAAGGAATTCAGTTTTATCCTTGATGCCTCCTTGATGCTTGCTTCCAGATAGTTTAGATTATACATCTGTCCATTCTAGTAAACCTTTTTTGAATAGTCCCTTCTAATATATCTCTACATACATATTTATGAGTTTCATACATTTTTTTTCTCTGTATATGAGACATTAGTATTTATTTTATAGGATAAAATAGAAATATTTGAAGTTTTTAATATTTTCTTCTATATTCCCAATTGATTGTTTTTCTCACTCCTCTTAAAGATATGTAGATTATTGACAGACCTTAAAGGGAGAGTAAAGTGATCACATTTGCCTTTTCCATCACTCATTCTGTCCAGAGTATGGAGGCAGGAACTTCACTTTAACAGATTGATAAAGGGAGGCTGACAACCACTGTGCTACATTGGACCAAACAAGAGAAGGTGAGATTCTGACTCTGAGAGCAGTCATGAGGATGAGGAAGAGATCTGAGAAATATTTAGGAGGTAGAATTGGCAAGACCTGCCTATTGAGTGGGACTGGGGAGGCTCTGCAAGAGGAGGGTAAAGGTGCGGAACTAAAGGTGTGCAAATTTTGAATCAATGACCAGCAGAATAGTAGCAATGTTTAATGAGACAGAGAATTTCATGGATAAAGCAGATTTGGGGGCTAAGAAATTGAGCACATCCTTTTATAGATTCATTTCCTTTCCATTGTTTCCCCATAATCTTAAAAAATTCATTGCTTTTCTACTAAATATCCTATATGAGTCCCCCCCC
>NW_026739858.1:0-4427 GCF_022355385.1 Mustela nigripes | reverse complement strand
TTTTATTTATTTACTTGAGAGAGAGACAGTGAGAGAGAGCATGAACGGGGAGAAGGTCAGAGAGAGAAGCAGACTCCCCATGGAGCTGGGAGCCCGATGCGGGACTCAATCCCGGGACTCCAGGATCATGACCTGAGCCGAAGGCAGTCGTCCAACCAACTGAGCCACCCAGGCATCCCTCCAAGTACCTTCTTTATTATTTATAATATCTCTTTTATTCTAATTTCACACATGTCCTCTTTTCCCTAATATATTAGTTTTTAATCAGAACAAGCTCTGTTACTTCTATTTTTTTTAAGATTTTATTTATTTATTTGACAGATAGAAAGATCACAAGTAGGCAGAGAGGCAGACAGAGGTGGGGGGCAGGGAACAAGCTTCCTGCTGAGCAGAGAATCCGATGTGGGGCTCTATCCCAGGACCGTGAGATCATGACCTGAGCTGAAGGCAGAGGCTTAACCCACTGAGCCACCCACGTGCTCCAAGCTCTGTTACTCTTTAAGAACAAATGACCTCATAGTTTCAGTGGCTTATTATAAATAAAGTTTATTTCTTGCTCATGTAATTTTATTTTACTTAATGTACTTTTATCCCAATGTACATTTTAATTTGGGACCCAGACCAAAACAGCCATTCAAGTATAAGTGGTTTAATTTACAGGAGATTCCAAGAAAATAAGGAAGTTAGGGAAGGAAATAAAAGCTTTTGAAAATCTTTCATTTTGAAGCAAGTGACCACCATGGATAACTGGAATTTAATCTTCCTGTGGAACTATAGGAGCAAGAGAAAACATGCTCCTGAGAAATCATATCCAAGAGTCAAGGAAGATGTAACATTTACATACCAATTTCCATAAGCCATTGGTTTAAGCCAGCACCCATGTTCATTCAGCATTTTATGTCTAGAGTGAAGTTGGCCAGGATGGCTTGAGAGTCCTAGAAAGCCTTCAAGCAAAAAAATGCACGTGCTGTCCTTTGCAAGTCAGAAAGGTGTGCACTGGTGTGGTAAGATTGGTAAGAACAAAGGGATATGGAGAGAAACATGCTAAATCTATAAAAAGTGAAGGAAAAACAAATAATAAAGGACGGTGTTGAGATAATTTAATAATTTAATTTTACCACTATTTCAAAATTTAGCTAACTCCTTCTATCATTTATTTGTGGTAGCTGATGTAGAAATTTTGCCACATGCATTAACCCCCCCACCCCGCTCTATATTTTATTCTCATGACTTATTTATTCCCTAACTGGAAGCCTGTACCTCTTACACCCCTTCACCCATTTTCCTGAACCCCCACATCCCTCGCCTCTGGCATCCATCAGTTTTTTCTCTGATTATAGGTCTGATTTTGATTTTTGTTTTTTTGTTTTGTTTTGTTTTGTTTTTTAGATTCCACATATAAGTGAAATCATACATTTATTATCCTGTCTAATTTATTTCATGGAGCATAATACCCTCTGGGTTCATCCATGTTGTCGCAAATGGCATGATCTCATTCTTTTTCATAGCTGCATAATGTTCGTGTATGTGTAAATACACCACGTCTTCCTTATCCATTCATCTATTAATGGGCACTTAGTTTGCTTCTGTTTCTTGGCTATTGTAAATACGATAGTAAACACAGGGGTGCATATATCTTTTTGAATTAGTGTTTTCATTTTCTTTGGGTAAATACCCAATAGCAAAATTACTGGATCATATAGTAGTTCTGTTTTTTTTTATTTTTTGAGGAAACTCCATACTGTTTTCCATAATGGCTGCATCAGTTTACATTCCCACAAACAGTACATTAGGATTCCTTTTTCTCCACATTCTTACTAACTCTTGTTATTTCTTATCTCTTTTGTTTTAGCTATTCGGACAGGTGTAAGGTAATATCTCATTGTAGGTTTGATTTGCATTGTCCTGATGATTAGTGACATTGAGTATCTTTTCATGTGTTTTTGACCTCTTCATATGTCTATATGTCTTCTTTGAAGAATTGTCTATTCAAGTCCCCGGTCCATTTTTTATTTGGATTATTTGTTATTTTTGGTGTTAAGTTGTATAAGTTCTTTATAAATTTTGGATATTATCAGAGATATCATTTCAGCATGCATTAATTTGAATCATGTATTTGTGCTAAAACACAACCTGTTTTTTTTTTTTTTTAAGATTTTATTTATTTATTTGACAGAGAGAGATCACAAGCAGGCAGAGAGGCAGGCAGAGAGAGAGGAGGAAGCAGGCTCCCCACTGAGCAGAGAGCCTGATGCGCGGCTCGATCCCAGGACCCTGAGATTCTGACCTGAGCCGAAGGCAGTGGCTTAACCCACTGAGCCACCCAGGCGCCCCTAACACAATCTGTTTTTATATCTCCTTGCTACTCCCTTTTATATCCTATTTCTCTGTGAAATCTGACTTATTTGTCAAGAAATATTTCAGATGATACCTCTTTTATAAAGACTTCCCTAAACTTCAGTCTGGATCAGTCACTCCTTACTGGATGCTAGAATTTTACCTCTACTTTTATTTTGTCATGCCATCATAATTTTTAACTCGATTCTTTAAAAACTGTGAACATCCTCAAAATACAAATTCTGTTATACTTATTTTTACCTATCCTGCAATTGTCACTCAAAAAAGGTTTGCATACATAATAAGCAAAGACATAAATAGATACAGCTCTGATTTCCTTATGGTTAAGAAAGTTAGTCTTGCCAAAGCAATAATAAATGCCTCACATTTTTCAGTGTACTTGTGAAAAATTTTTAATAACTGTTTTTATAAACATAGAATATTCTTACATATGCTAAGGAATTTATGCATTTTGATGTATAGTTACACATAAAATCATTTATATTTTATCAAATGACCATTATTTTCAAATAAGTCCTTAAGAGAAAATTAATGTTTGAATCTCTAATAAATATTATAGTGTTCTTGGGTAGAGATTACTAATAAAATTAAGTTCAAAGGTATTGCTTGTTACTCTAAAAACTAAGAGGATCTAATAAAAGTATAAGGAGTGGCTCATAACTTAAGAGTACCCACTTCAAATTGTAGACAAGAGTTAACTATGTTATTACAAATTTTTATATCAATAGCAATATGATAAAATGAGAAATTTGGAATATTTGTGAATAAGGTATAAATGAGCAGTTTTAGTTTGGTATGTGTAGTCTGTTAAAACTTTGCTTCTGCACAATATATTTGGTGATAAAATTCTTTTAAATTCTATATAATTTAGAAAGCAAATTCAATATTGTAAATACGATAGTATTTTCCTTTGAGAAAATTTGTAATGGGAGAAATTCCACTGCCAAGTCTCATGCAACATTAAGTCACAGGGAACATTCTAAAAAGTTACAGTTTTTCAAGCCGCCATTGGGACTATGTTGTCATAATTAAACTTCTTAGGCAGTTTTGCCAATGTCTAAAACCACCTTCAGTGTTCCTTTTCCATAGTAGTATTTGTCATCTTTAAAAAGGTATTTCACCCTTTCTTTTCTATGATATAGTTGGTCAAGGTTCATGGTCAAAATAGATTGTTCCCAGAATTACTGCAAGTGGTCTCTGGGCAGCAGCAGAGTCATCCTGGTCGACTTGTTGATTTATTGTATATGTAGCTCTACCCATCCTGAAGCAGAACTGCATGTGCTGGGTTCAATTTTGATGAATGAGGTGTGGTGCACAGATGGAGAAAAGGTGAGTATCTCCCAGAGCCAGACCTTCGAGGTTTATAAATTATTTATAGAATACTTCAGTGTGCTGCAGCAGTGGTCAGGGCTGGTTTCTAATATGGTCACAAGAGCTCTTTAATCACCTTTCCCCTCAACAGAAAAAGACTGGCATTTAACAGAGAACTATAAGCCAAGAATAAGATACTGTATGACTATAAGGGTAAATCTCCATTTAGAACAGGAGTCACTTATCATTTATAGACCTTGAGAGTTGACGGCCAACTTTATGCACCTACAGAGTAAGAGCAATGATATCTTAAATTTATCTAGTATTTTCTCCATAATATCCTGAATATAGTTTTAACTTATTACCAGCCCTTTATAGATCTTTATAACAACAAGTAGAAAATGGACACATGTTATCTCTTTGTTCCACATCAGAAAACCATCACCTTGTTCCTGGGTCAAAATATGTAAGTTTAAAAATTTTAGTGCCTGGCCAGCAGTCAGAATTTACCAATACAAATTTTTAAAATTTAAAAAAATACAGTGAGGGGCTATACCATTGGCTAAGAAACTGAGACTTAAAAGACTCTAGTATCTAGAAGTCTTCTGATCCAAAAATTTGCCAATAGATGAAAATAACCAAATTATTATTTATATTCTCTAATATTTACAAACTTAATTTCCTTATAAAAGAAGTTAAATTTTTTTTTTTTCAAGAGAAGTAAGCCTTTATTTCCTTGTTTCACAAATAAACTTGGC
>NW_026739857.1:0-1212 GCF_022355385.1 Mustela nigripes | reverse complement strand
AGAGATGGGAGTGAAAGGCGGAGTCCATCCCAATGACAGAATCAAAATTTCAGACTCTCTAAAAAGGATTAAGTCCCCCTAATTACCTTATCTGCTCTCACCTGGTGGACTGGCAAGAGACAAACACAGGACATTGGGTTCAGTGATGAAGCAGAAGTTAATCAATGAAGGAAGTTATGGTTTCTGTAGCCTGTTAATCCATAGCCGAATAGGCAACTTCCATTGCTTTTACCACATATCTTGAAGGTTGGAACATCGTCTTGTCTACAAGTCCTGTTATACCCAAAGCCAATGAGAATGATTGTATTAAAATCCCCAATTCACCAAGAAACATGCCTTAAGGATTTTCCTGGGATTAAGTCTTTAAGCCTGAGTTCCTAAGAGCTATTGTAAACAGGGAAGTCCCTGGAGCAATTTGTGCTATTAACTTTTTAAAACATTTCTACAATAAGAGATACCCTGGGGGCATTTTTCATTCTACTCATATACTGAAATATCTGAATCTTATCTGGTAATCAGGTGCTACTCTACTGTTTCTCAAACCAGTCTAAGGACCACTTGTGTCTCAGTATTTTTAAAATGGAGGTTTTAATAATGATGGTAACATAAAAGACAAAAGTACATTTTGCATCATTTGGTTGATGACTACCAAAATTACTGCTACCAAGGACTTCAGAACCCATGTGTGCAACTGTACTCAAAATGCTTTAATTAAAATCTTCAGCTAATGGAAATGGTGATGGGGTTGGGGCAAAGCTCTAAACTACAGATGGGTGATGCAGTTTAAGATATCAGGACTGTTTAAATGAAGGCTTTATTGTAGCTATTCAAATATAGAAGGGTGGTGTGAGAACAAAGTCAGCATATAACAAAGGGCCATGTAAAAAAGTCCAGAAGAGAATTCTTGGTTTCCTCAACCTCCCTTTTTGAGTCTCTCCCATCATGTACAGAATTGCTCAGGCCAAAGACTTAGGGATATTTCATTACTCACTTTTTAAATCTTGTATAAATGATCTACTCAGATATCTTACCATCACCTCTGGCTCCCCATTGCTACAACCCTAGCTAAGACCAGTATCTCTTTCCTGGGCTACTGCAATAAAACTCATTCTTATTGATTGTTTTTTTTTGTTTCCATACTTGTCCACTTATAATCCACTTCCCATACAATACTCAATGTGACCTTTAGAAGTATATTATCAAGATGGCTTT
>NW_026739856.1:0-7405 GCF_022355385.1 Mustela nigripes | reverse complement strand
GAAATGGAAGTGATTTAAGGTCTATTGGATAAACATCAAATAATAGGATACTCACATATTTATCCAGATCTTACCCAACATATATTTATTATTTTTGACTTCTGTGATACTATGGACTTATTTCCCATCTTGAGACTGACCAAGGTGAATTAAGACCTGCAGATTCTTTTCAGCTATAATATTATTCACAAGGCTTAGTTCAATATAATTGTCTATATGTTATAATTGAGCTTTTGCTTATATTTCTACCATAATAAACCATAATAGAATATTTAATTAATAGTTATTGTTTTTTTCCCTTTTAGAATTTATGTGGGATTCAGGAAAATTTCAATTCCCTTAAGAAAGAAGTTCAATCAATTAAGTTTATTCTGTTTTTTGTTTTGTTTTGTTTTCATTTATGTTGCCTATAATAAACTTGTTCCAGGGTATCTTCCTAATTGAGATGCCTCAAGTTTTTGTAATGATTACAATATGAATGTTGTTAATAGTGACAGTGAAAAAAAAATAGTGACAGTGCTGCTATTTTTCCTGCTGAAAAGCAGATTTGCTGATAACTCAGGATCAGCTTCATAATTTGCCATGGGAGATTGGAATAATATTTTTTTCATACAAGCCTTTCTGTGTTTTCACATTATTGAGTATAAGACATTAGAACTTATTAACTCTTAAATATTGATTAATATTTTATACTTCAATGGATATTCATCTGCAGACACAGTAAAAATAAAAAGGGAGAAAGTAAAGAACATTAGCATATGTCATAACAAACGTGTTAGACAAAGCTATTTCTACTAATTTACTTGGAAATAAAATTTGTCCAGACTGTGCCAAAATAAAGATGTCTCATTAACCAGTGATATAAGAATTGGATGTATTTCATACTTTTCTTATTATTTAATAAATAACAAATATAAGCAGATGATAAGGAAAGAAGACTGGAAAACCCTAAATTTATAGACAAAGGAAAATTTAAACCATTCCCTGAGGTTACCACAGATTTTTCTGGAATAACCACACAATAAAATAAGATTTTCAATGTCATCGGTCCCAACATTGAGAAGTTATATTCTTAACAAAGGTTTATAAAGATATAGATAAAAGCAAAGTGGAGATATATTCAAAGATATTTTTTTTCAAAAAATGTATTTACTAAAATAAGCATGTTACCCTACTCTTGACTATCTTTGACACTAAGTAAATTGATTCACACTGACGATAAAACTACTCAAACTGATTTTTTTTTTTTTTTTTTTATATCTCTAGAGCCTTGCACAGGGACCAGCATGTATAAACACAAAGTGAGTAGAGTTTCCTCACAGGGAGGCAGCAAATCAGAAGATGGTTAGTTTCTTATTGCTGTGTAACAAGGGACTACAAACTTAACAATAGTCATTGACTAGCTTACAGTTTTATAGGTTAGATATCTGGCAGGAATTGCCTTAGATTTCTGCTCAGGTTATCACAGACCTGAGCTCAAGATGCTATCCAGGTTGGGTTTTTGTACAGAGGATCTGGAGAAAAATTCACCTCCAAGTTCACTTTTATGCTTAGCAGAAATCAATTCTTTGTGGTTGTAAGACTCAGGTTCCTCATTTCCCTGATAGCTTGGATGATGACTGCTTTTAGCTGCTAGAAGCTGCCTCTCATCACAGGCAATTTGGAAGCAAGATGCCAGCTTTTTTTCAAACTAGGCAAAGTATGTCTTTCTGATTTCCTCTCTGTGACCAGCTTGAGAAAATTCATTTAAAGGGTCATGGGAATAGCTTAGGGTTACCCAGATAATCTACCTATCTGAAGGTCAACTGTGCTATATAACATAACCTAATCACTGGAAAAAAAAATCCATACAATTCATGGTCCCAGTAACTATGCAGGGTGCCATTTTAGAATTATGCTACCATGGGTATTAAATGCAACACTTTGGTGAAGACTGGTCTTTGGTGGAGGCTGAGGACACAGAGATTCTGAGGATTTCTAGTCATGTGATCTGGCAAAGTCACTTTAATTACTCTTTTCTCAGTCTCGTTATTTATAAACTTGGTTAAAAACTTGTTTTGAGGAGTTATTACTGCATTAACTCCTTAATACATTTTAGTTATTTTCATTAATTTACAAGAAAGCTAAACAAGCTGGAGAAGAGAAGAGTGAACTAATGATTTAGAATAAGCCTATGCCTCTAAATAAATAAAAAATGAAGTAAAAGTGTTTAATCTCTCAGTGTTTTTCAGTTCCCATGATCCTACCCTCCCACGATAGCAGTATCTTGTATCCCTAAAATTCTAGAATTAAATATATGCATTTTGGGCATCCTTTAGCGCCTAAAAATTATCAAGGCAACCACTTCATTTAATATATCTGCAGAAACAATGCTCTTTTGTAGTAGTGGTAGGAAAAATGGGCTGTTGGACTTACTGACAAATAGTACAGCCATCTTCAAAGGTTTAAAAAAAGACAGCATTTTTAAAGGTAATGGTAAAATAATCTGGAATATAATTTGCATTGTAAATTACAATGTATACATTGTATATACATTGTATATTTACATTGTAAATACAATTTACTGAATTTATATAAACACTTTTGCATAAGAAGTGAATGTTTGTAAGTTCAAATTGATCCAATGATGAAAGCCAAAATTAAACAATGGAATACCCTGTCATCTTGACCACATAAAAATGCATTTCCATAACAACAAGTATAGTTGTTATCTGTCTTTTCTCCACTCCTTTCAGAATGATCTCTTACCAACTGATCTGGCCAAAACATGTACACTTTTTTGTTATTTGGATACCAGGTGTCTTTACGAAAAACAATCTCCCCTTTCTATTGAAGGTCTGCTATGCTATTTGGGACTCAGGGTCCCTACCATGGTTATAACCTGAGGGATTTTAAAGAGCATAGCATTTGCCATCAGAAGCCCATGGATTCGGAGGCTATTGTGTCTGTGTTTCATGCACCCCTCTCCTCTCTCTATTAGAACACCAGAACTCTGACTAGATTAACTGATCAACTGTCCTAGGAACTGGGAGTTTGTTGCCTGTTATTAGCCAACTTTGATGTTGATTTCCAGCATCTGTAGATTTTTTAAATTAAATTTATTTATTTTCAGCATAACAGTATTCATTATTTTTTCACCCCACCCAGTGCTCCATGCAATCCATGCCCTCAATAATACCCACCACCTGGCACTTGTAGATTTAATAATAAACATGTCCATAAATAGCAACTGCTTTTGCATCTCCAGTTGCTAAACTCTGCTACTTTGTTAGGGTGCCTCCTTTCTATCTATAGTCAGTTCTTATTTGTCAGGGTGCCTGTTTCTCAGGGAAAGATTAGATTTCTCTGATCTACTTTAGTCAAATACCTTGCCAGTTCCCATTGGATGATTCTCCTTCATCTTACAGCTCTATGAGGCTCTGTGGTCCCATTGTTCTTACACAGATTTTACCTATCCTTGGCTGGATAGATGTTAATAAATATGGCCTAACTCAATGCTATTAGACTGGAGAGAGCAATACTGACAGCAGAGAAGATAAAATATACTCTGTATTATTCTGTAAGGGCCTATTTAGCCTGAGAAGCTCCATCCTGACCCTGCCCCTCCCTCCTCAGGGAACTAAAAACAAGTCCAGGAAGCTAGTCTCAGGTAACAAAGCCCAAATACAAGGGTGGGTCAGGCCAGGTGGAGGTATTCAATCAGTGGGGGCACATACTGTCTCCCTAGCTACCAAGGAGTATGAGCTCCACCCTTTGGGTGCCCTTTGGGCGCCAATTCTGACCAAGGTGATGGGCTAGTTCAAATATCTATTATAGGGTAAATTGTAATTCAGTTGGTCATGAGATGCCTAAATTATAACCATTACCACTATTTCTGCTTCTGTACCTTCGCTTGCTAACCCATGAGGAGATGGAAAAATACCAGCCCAGCAGACTTTCTATAGACACTCTGTAACCACACATCCCCCACCCAGAATTGAACCTGACAGAATGGCTGCTCCCGGATCCCTCCCCTGGCTCTGGGCCAAGAGATAACAGCCATCTGACGCCAGAGAAACCCCCATCTGGAATTGGACGTGACAGAATGACTGCTCCCGGACCCCCCCATCCAGCTCTGGGCCGAGAGATAGCAACCATCTGGCGCCCCCACAGCTTGACAGGAAGACCCTGGTCAATCCTGAGGTGACACATACCCTAGTGGGGCCAACTCAGCAGTCTGAAGAATGACGGCCCTTCGACCTAACCAATAATCTGTTCCCAGCCCTTTCCCGCCCTGTAACGCACCAGTCATATTATAGAGTTCCTTTTTGATTTTCCCGCGATATGTGGCGATTTGTTACAAGATACTATGATGTATGCTAAGTCCCTGCCTCCCCAAAAATAGTGTATAAAAGGTGTTGTGATCCTGAGCTCGGGACCTCTTAGCGTCACCGGCAATGAGTGCGTGGAGGTCCGGGTTCAAACTCGTAATAAACGACCCTTGCTGTTTGGCTTTGACTCTGGACTCTGGTGGTCATCTTTGGGGAGGTCTCAAAATTTGGGCATAACAGTCACTTATGTGTGACCTGGCAGAACTGTGCAGCTTTCTCTGTGTTACAATTTCATTGGTCACCTGTGCATGGCCAGGCCCAACCACATGGCCTTTGCCCTTAAAAGCTAGTCTGTAAGGCAGAGAGAGGTCACCTCTTTGCAAGAGACAGCCCTGGCTGGTCAGTTTGATTCTCGATGCTTACTGTGAAATAAAGCTTTTCTTGATCTTCACTTTGTATCAGTCTCTCTCCTTTGACCATGGACCCAACAATTCTAGTCCTTTGGTGAAACATTAAATTATTTTTGTTTGTTTATAGGGGCCTGTTAAATAAAAGTTCAACATCATTAGTGAGAACCTACACTGAATCCTGTTAAGGTAGACTAGAATATTATAGAGATTATGTTTTTGCTACTGTTAGTTTGTCCTAGAGTTATGACTAACAGAAGTCATTACCATGCTTTATATTAAAATCAAGAGAATCCCTATGTAGGCAGAAATTCTTTCCTATATTTCTCAAAATATTGTCAACAGACCCCCTGTGGTAATTAACACTTAGGGTTTTTACCTCAGTAACAAACACCTAAGGTGTTTAGTAAATTCTCAGGTTCCATTGCATGCATACTGAATCATATTTGGTTTTGGTTAGCTCACCAGGTGATTTCTCTATCTATTGCTTAGGATTATGTTGGCAAAAATTCAGCAGTCTATAATAAAATGTGGAGTGGAAAGTCTGATCATATACTTTTGTCCTAAATAGAACAGTAACAATTTGTTACTGCCTATTTTAGAAAAAATATAATGTGTGAATTACAGTAATTAAAGCTGTTCTGAATTATCAGGAAATCCTACTTTAATTCAGAACAGTTATGTTTGTTTTGTTATGATGCCCATCATACAAAATAGGAGGTTTTGATAATGATACCATGAAAACACATAGATATAATTTGGGATGGCATAGAACTTTCTGGGATCACCAAAGTTCAAATCATCATATCCCCTGCAAAATGACTTCAGTCAGTAGGAAGTCTCACTCTGCGATTTTTATTTCTTAATTTCAAAATCATAAATGCATGTCCTGAAGCCAAGGATAGAGCTGACCCTGTCTGTGAGCAATAAGTCATCGGCTCACAGGCAGAACTGTGATACGAGGTAGGATCTTATTGAAGGATACGGAAAAGATAGGATAGGAATGCACAGCATCATTAGAAGTTAGTTTTCACAAAGACATAAAAATATATACACAGAACAAGCCGTGTAGCATGGGCAGTAACATAAATCATGCTGATCTAACAAGCTTCAAACAACTGAAAGCCAGGCCCTTTCTTGTCTCTAAAGACTCTCTGTCTTTTGGTTGAACCCCTTTCTTCCCAGGCAGAGTTGACATGAGATTCCTTCAACATTAATCTCCAATAGCTAGGTAACAAAAGGTAAATTCAGTAAAGACATTACTGTCTTCCTGGGGAATTGGAATGTGAAGCACAATGCCTATGCAGCAAAGCTAAGTAAAACAGAAATAAGAAAGATAAACAATCACCGGACACATTCTTCTCCCACAACTACATTGTCATCAAGTTGCTACAGCTACGGGTCCCAAAGGAGGAACCAGCAAGAAAAACACAAATGAAAAAATAAAACGGATTCACAATTTTAGTGTTTGTTGAGACAAAGTAATTACAGAGCCATCAAGCCCAATTACAAAGCACACAGAGTCAATTGTCATAAACTATTTAGAAAGCTGAGTAGAGAAGCCATTTGACTAGCATCTTTCCATTCAATGCAACCCAGCTCAGGGGCTTCTTGCCTCTTGTTTGTCAAAGTCAGACAATACACTCTGTAATTGCACTTCTTGTTCACTCTGCCCTTAAATATTTACCACAGAGAATTAATTTCTCCATGAGATCTTCTCTTATTACTCAGAAATAGCTTGTTTTGTTGCTGAATTCCCATTTTAGGGACATCCCTGTACTTTCATAATCCACTTCTCTCCATCTCTTCACATTCTGACCTATGCACATCAGTCTAAACTCGCCTCACAAATGTGTATCAACTAAATACATTTTTTTTGAAATATTGTGTGCATTTAACATGTAAGAGTGGTGTAGGAAGATGAATTTCAAAACTTCACTCCCACCCCCACACTTAAGATACAAACACATAAAAAATTACACATGGTATATGGTATATGTGTTTTATAAAATAATACATACATACTGAAAGCCAGATTTTGCAGATTCCACCTGTTCTGGAATTGAACCTGTACATAACCTGGCAATGGGTAAAAAAATACAATGAAATACTGCTTGCAATAATTTTATTCATCACAACAAAATAATCATAAAAACATCTAGACTGTGATAAATATACAGGTTACGAAAGCTTCTACATTCATTATAAAATGTGATTTTTTAATATCCTAGAACTATTTTTTTTTTTGCAATCTTGACTAATGTGATCCCATTCCCAAGTGAAGAAATAGGAAAGCAAATAAATGGCTTTTTGTAAGTCCCCAGAAAGGAAATGCAGCAACAGGCTTTCAAACCCACTTCTTGCTACATATTACTCTTCAAAAATTTAATTGCTTCAATTAAATGTTTTAGTTTTAATTGCAAAATATTCCAGTCCAACAGAAAACTGAAGTGTAAAACAATATACACATGCACTCAGCATCTCTCTATAAGTGTATTATTTTTTAAAAATTCAATTAACTACAGTACAACATTCGTTTTAGAAGGAGTATTAAATAATTTATCAGTTCTGTATAGCACCCAGTGCTCATCACCTCACATGCCCTTCTTTTTTTTTTTTTTTAAAGATTTTATTTATTTATTTGACAGAGAGAGATCACAAGTAGACAGAGAGGCAGGCAGAGAGATC
>NW_026739855.1:0-747 GCF_022355385.1 Mustela nigripes | reverse complement strand
AATTAGTGTTTTCAAAAGAACAGTTAGAGAAAAAACAAAGTATATAGAAGTGTGATTTTTTAAAAATTTTTTTGTAATGACACGTGTTAATTAGGATTTCTGACATCCCTTATCCATCTTTGGTTGTCAGCACCCCACATTTATTCTCACAGAGGTATCTTACCCTTAGTGGGTAAAATTTGTTGTCACTGTCAATCTGGGTGCTCCACTCTTGTACACGAAATATTTCTCAGAGTTGTCCCTGTCCACAACCCCAGAACCGATAAATATGTCACCTTTAAAAGGCAAAGGACCTTGCAGATATGATTAAGTTAATGATCTGGTAATGGGAAAATCATCCTGTGTTATCTGAATGGGCCCGTGTAATTACAGAAGACCTTATAAGAAGGAGGTAGGGGGATTAATAGGAGAGGTTGGGGATATGCTTTGACAAAGAAGATAGGATCCATGAGCCAAATAATGTACATAGTCTTTAGCAGCTAGGGAAGTCGAGAAAACAAATTCTCCCCTGGATTCTACAGAAGGACCGCAGCTGTACTGACATCTTGATTTTAACCCTGTAGGATTTATTTAGGACTTCTGACTTCCAGAACTATAAGATAATAAATTTATTGTGTTTTAACCCCCTAAGTTTATGATAATTTGTTACAGCAGCAATAGAAAATGAATCTAGTGCTCTGCTAGCTAATCAGTGGAACCATAACCTAATGTAAAGCAAAAGGATACTTGTTCCTTGGACAACTGACA
>NW_026739854.1:0-14188 GCF_022355385.1 Mustela nigripes | reverse complement strand
GGGGGGGATGGGAGTAGGGAGAGGGTGGTGGGGTTACATTGGAGAGGGTATGTGCTATGGTGAGTGCTGAGAAGTGTGTAAGCCTGATGATTCTCAGACCTGTACCCCTGGGGCTAATAATACATTATATGTTTATAAAAAAAATAAATTATAAAAACCCCACTCGTTGCACCACCACCAATGGATTATCACTATTAGTATCTTGGTGCATGGCATTCCAAATATCTTCCTGTACATATATTCATACACACACACACACACTTTTTAAATTTAAATTCAATAACCAACATAGAGAACACCATTAGTTTCAGATGTAGAGTTCAGTAGTTCATCAGTTACATATAACACCCAGTGCTCATCACATCATGTTCCCTTCTTTTTAAACATTTTTTTTAAATGACTTTATTTATTTATTTGAGAGAGAGAGAGAACATGAGAGGAGAGAGCTCAGCGGGAGAAGCAGACTCCCTGCCGAGCAGGGAGTCCGATGTGGGACTCAATCCCAGGACTCCAGGATCATGACCTGAGCCGAAGGCAGTCACTCAACCAACTGAGCCATCCAGGCGCCCCACATCACGTTCCCTTCTTAATGTCCATCACCCAATTACCTCATCCCCCCACGCGTCTCCCCTCCAGCAACCCTCAGTTTCTTTCCCATAGTTAAGAGTTTGTCTCTCTCTCTGATTTTTTTCCCATTCTCTTTTTCCCTCCCTTCCCCTATGATCCTCTGCACTGTTTCTTATATTCCTCATATGAGTAAAATCTCATGATAATTGTCCTTCTATGATTGACTTATTTTGCTCAGCATAATACGCTCTAGTTCCACCTGTGTCAGTGTAAATGGTAAGATTTCATCCATTTTTATGGCTGAGTAATATTCTATTGTGTGTGTGTGTCATTATCTATCTATCTCTCTATCTAGATATTGCTACTATAAACATTGGTGTGCACATGCCCCTTCGGATCACTACATTTATATCTTTGGGGGTAAATACCTAGTACTGCAATTGCTGGGTCATAGGGTAACTCTATTTTCAGTTTTTTGAGGAACCTCCATACTATTTTCCAGAGCAGCTGCATCAGTTTGCATTCCCACCAACAGTGTGGGAGGGTTCCCCTTTCTCTGCATGTTCGCCAACAACTGTTGTTTCCTGACTTGTTAATTTTAGCCATTCTGGTGTGAGGTGGTATCTCACTGTGGTACTGATTTTCATTTCCCTAATGCTGAGTGATATGGAGCACCTTTTCATGTGTCTATTGGCCATTTGGATGTCTTTGGAGAAATGTCTATTCAAGTCCTCTGCCCATTTTTTGACTGGATTATTTGGGTTTTGGGGGGGTGTTGAGTTTAATAAGTTCTTTATAGATTTTGGATACTAGGCCTTTATCTGATATGTTATTGCAAATGTCTTCTATTCTGTTCAGCTGCCTTTTAGTTTTGTTGATGGTTTCCTTTGCTGTGCAGAAGATTTTTATCTTGATGAAGTCCTGATAGTTCATTTTTGCTTTTGTTTCCCTTGCCTTTGGAGCTGTGTCTTTGGAGATGTGTCTAGAAAGAAGTTGCTGTGGCTGAGGTTGAAGAGGTCACACATACATACTTTTAAATGGGAGCATAACATACCTGCCACTTCGAAACCTGATTTTGTCAATGAATAATATATCTACATCTTCAACTACCAATAAATATAAATCTATAGTCTTGTTATTGATGATTATAGTATTGCATCTCATGGAAGTAAAAACCATGCTTGTTGAGCATACAGATTCCTTCTTATAAACACATTAATGGATAACTATTTATAGTGAAATTTTTGCACGCATTTATGTTCTTTAAGATTATTTCATGATGTTTATCATTGAGTCAGTGAACATACACATTTTAAGGATTTTGCTCCAAATTTCTGAGTTGTCTAAGGCCCCTGCTTTGTTTGAAGTAGACAGGTGTCCTGTTAGAATGTGCAACTGAATGAAGAAAAAACTGAAACAAGAACCATTTTGAGAAGCATCAGTATGAAGTATGTGTTGGCATGAATGGCGAAATTCTAATTGAATCTAAATCTCTTGTATCAAATCAGAAGAGTCTGTATTGCACATTGCAGACTTAACATGGATGTATGGTTGAACATTTGATGACCTGAGAGAGCAGGGGTGGTATCAAGTCTGGGCCAAGAGAGAGATTAAATGCAGGAAGAACATGCTCTTAGGTTGAGTGGCGAAGGTTCACAGAAAAGTGAAATCACGTTCAGACTGAAATAATGTGTGCCTTGTGAGCAGGCTATCAACAAAAACTAAGGCCAATGTCATCGAGAAGAATCTGGGATTCAAGAGAAGAGAGAGGTACAAGAAGCAGGTAAGATCAGGGCACCAGAGTGAGATAAAAGAGGAGCCCGAGAAAGGAGTTTGAAGAGTTCTCATTCCAGATACCCTGCATCCCTCCACCTTCAAGAGAGTTTGTGTTATTGGCCATTGCTGGCCTCATCACATGTGGCATCTCTGAGAGTTAACACAAGGGCTAAGAGGGGTCATGCTGGAGATGTACCTATACATGGTAGCAATCCCTACTCTATTTGTAAAACAATACTCTGTTGATAATGTGGTCTAAACCTTAAAACCTCATGAGAAGAGACACATTAGCTTTGCCTTTTGATTTGACAGCAGTATAACCTGCACAATAAACTGCTAAACCTGTAGGACAGTGACTGAGTTAAATCTTGTTATGGGTAGATTTTGTGCTAGCTGTAGTCCTCAATCCATTGCAAATCAAGAGAACTCAAGCTTTGGGAGGGTAGTGGGACTAGGGCAGGGCACCCTTAATTTCTCTTCCAGCCTTGAGTTCTGTGAGTCATGGACATATCTGCATAAGGTTTGAGCATAAGTGGAGAATATCTCCTAATATCGGGGCTTTTCCATGGCATTGATAGGGATTTAGTGTATGCATGTGAGTGTCTATCCATTGATTACCCAGGAAAGGCTTCTCCTTCTGGCTGGAAGTAACCCTTTGCCTAGCAAAAGAGCAAAAATGAGAAATGAAGGAGTTAAAAAGAAAAGGTATACTTGAGAGTTGGGGGTGAAGGTCAGTGGGGAAAGAGCCTTTGTCTTCTAGCAAAACAAGCTTAATAATAGGAAGTTTGGGAGTTACTAAGACAGTCTGGCTCACAACTGGAGAAACAGGTGACCTCTATGTGGCTCCCAGATCCCACAAAGAGGTAATCAGTTGAAGGGTTGAAGTGAGAAAGTCGGGAGAGCATGCAGCAGAAGTAATAAAGCCAGAGTGGAAAGACTCTTGGCTTATAAGAACAGGAATTTGGCAGTGTGGGAGGAAGGGGAGCTTGCCAGCTCCATATACCAACTACTGAACAAATGTTGTTAAATATTGCTTGCTGTGAATTAAACTTCTCAATATAACTCTGTGCCAAGAATGTTCAACAAGACATAGTACATGGGCAAAAAGTATCACTTGATTTAGTATAATGGATATGCCCAAGTGTAATACACATTAAAGTAGAAATGTTCATAAAAGTCTTAGTCTGGGCATTTCTTCATGGTAGTCAAAGACAGTTAAAGTTGTGTGTGTGTGTGTGTGTGTGTGTGTGTGTGTCCTCAAAAAGGTTAGAAGCATATGTTGAAGGAGCCCATTAACCCAAAGCTGCAATTGAGAAAAAGAAGTCAGAAGTTCTTCCCAGAATCAGCAATTTGAGCAACATTTATTGTATATCAGTTGTGCACCAAATGCTGTCCTGGGCCCATATTCATGTAGATGAAGATGACTTGGCCCCTAAGAGATGCACTGTCAATGAGTGAAACAATGGCAGTACAGCATTATAAATCCTGATACAGGTTAGCTTAGGTGCTATGGGATTTAATCCACCCTGGGGATGATGGATAAAAGAAGAATTCTCTGGGGTGATAGGATGAATAAAAAGCTTTTAATGAAAAGGTACTATAACACCGTGGTAGGAAGGGGAAAAGAACTGGACCAGCCACTAGGGGGCGTTTGAGTTGGGGGGGGGCTGTACAACATGGAGGAAAGGGGATCTTGGTGGATTCTGGTAGCAGAGGGGAGATTGTTCCCCCTACCTTGGAAACCAGAGGGAAAAGGAGAGTTTTTTCTGCCTCATCTCTCCATTAGAACTAGCAATTGGTTGTTTGTTTTATGAGCAAGTCTACATGTATTTGATAATTGAGGAGAAATGCTGAGGATGGTATTGAGGTAAGGGATCCTCCCCCAGTGTGGGTCCCAGGGAAGTTAGGTTAGAGACATAGGGCTGGAGGTGTTGGTGAGACGGGAGACCTGACAACATGACACTGGCATCAGGATGTGACAGGGACCATGGGGAGCCCAGCTCAAGAAGATTCCTGCTTCTCTAGTAACCAGAGAACATGGAAGGGGTTGGGTGATGTTGGGGGGTTCAGTCTCCATGTACTCTAATTTTTGTTGATGTGACCCCATTTTGCATACGAGTGTAACTTTAATTTCTCCAGGTCTCTCAAAGTGTGTGGGCACCAATGGGATTGTAGTAACAGAGATAATTTAGATGTTTTTGGATGATGTCCTTACCCACATAGTGCTGTACCCCAAGTCTCTGGCCCCATCAAATCTAGATCCAGGGGTGCCCAGGGAGACTCACATATATACTCACACACAGGCCTCTCATGGTGTTCCACTTCAAGCTGTAGGGTGGGTCTTTCTGCTAAACTTGTATTAAGTATGTTTCTAAGAAGAGAGGATCATTTTATTTAATTTTGTATGATAATGGTACTGTGACTTAAAAAAATGAATCTGTATCCTGAAATATTTGTGGATGAGGTTATATGGTGTGTAGGATTTACTTCACAATAATATGGGAGAGTGAGGTGGATATGGTTATAGATAAAACAGGATTGGGCAGTTGATGATGGTTAAAGCCATTGATAGATTCATTACACAATTCTAATTTCATATATATATATATGTATATATATATATACATATATACATATATATATAATTCTTCACAATCAAAAAAGAGGAAGAATGCCAGATGAGTTGAGCAGAATAACATGTATTCCTATAGAGCTTGCTGAACCAAGTGAATCAGGATTTCCAATTTCTGGTCTTCCAACAGTAGCCTGGATTCTTTCACAGGGCTTATTTAGTAGAAGAGTTACATCAAAGTAAGGCAAACACCAACTCTTAAATGAAAATGAGGAATAAATTAAGTGTATCAGAAGATGAACCCCAGAAGGATCCTGGAATAAGAACTTCAGACTAAGTCTCTAAGATCTGCTTCAAAAGAAGAAAAAAAAACCACCCCAAAAATCTATGGAGAAAGTACACAGAAGTCCCCTCCCCTAACAGCTGATGTCAATGGCAAGGACAGTTTCATTGCTCTCGGGCAATTTTTAAAAAAAATATTTTAATTATTTATTTATTTGGCAGACAGAGATCACAAGTAGGCAGAGAGGCAGGCTGAGACAGAGAGGGAAGCAGGCTCCCTGCTGAGCAGAGAGCCCGATGCAGGGCTCCATCCCAGGACCCTGAGATCATGACCTGAGCTGAAGACAGAGACTTAACCCACTGAGCCACCCAGGCAGCCTGCTCTCAGGCAATTTTAAATGCTTGGGTGTAAAACCATTGTGATAGCAGAGTATAGCATAATGGCTAGTTTTAGTTTTATTTGCATCCCGACAAACCACTTGGGATAAACCTAAGGACTGTTGAATTTGCACATTTAGTACTCACTCCCAGAATGCTGGTGAGCAGGGGAAATGCCCAATGTGGTCTCCTTCACATGTTGCAGTCAACTGTCCTGCTCGGGGCTGAACCTCTGTCTCAGCATCAAGAAATTCCCTGAAAGTGGTTTCATGTCCACTGAGAGTTAAGATCGCAGATGTTCACATCATTAGTGTGATTTGCTTGTCCAGTTCCCAAGAACAGCTGTGTGGGGGGTGTTGGCATGGTAAAGGTGTGGCTGGATTCTGAAGCAATGTCTGTGATGAGAAAGTAAATATCTAAAAATGCCAAATGTTTAGTAGGCGCTCTCTTTGTTTCTTCAGATCTGTGATGAATGCCACTTGGTTCTCCTCTCTTTTCCCTCCACTGCCGACCTGGTTGCTCTCCCAATGTATTTACAACCTTGGAAAATATGCAGTTTCCTGCATGTTTAGTAGTGAGTAAACAAGAGGTTTTGCAGAGCCAGAGTCTGCAGGGAAATGAAATCTACAAAACTGCTAGTTACAAATCAGGACCATGGAAAGGGAAACCACATTCCAATCCGTTGGATCTTTCAGACATCTTCCGGAGTCAGGTTCCTTACAGTAGCCGTGAAGCAAAATCTATCTCACATTTCCATCAAGTCACACCTGCACATCAGAGTACAGTTTTCCCTTCTGCAAAGTAGTTTCCTAGAGGAAATATTCCGGGTCTCAACACATCATCTAAAAACAATAGCCCGTAATATTTAAGACAGAAGGTCATCGGAAGAGGAATAATAAGCTGCCTGATTTCCTGGGTGTCCTGCTCCATGAAACAGGGTAGGGCAAAGAGGGACAGCCATGGCCTCATTTCCTGAGATTGCTTAGAGGGCAGCAGGCATCTGGTACTTGAAGGGGGAGGTGGGGAGTACCCATAAGGTGTTGAGAGGGAGGAAGTCAGGACACCGAATCCCACCCCTGAGAACAGAATTTTGAAAAGAAACAAATGCTTCTTTTGGTTTCTTTCACTGGTTTTGAAGTCTGTAAGCTTGTAAGGAAGCTTTCAAAGTTGAGTGATCTTATGTAGCCTCCAATCAATTAGTGGTGAAGTTGTTTCCTAGGAGTTGTAGTCCCAACACCAGAGACCCACCTATATAATCACCTCCTCTGGGCTCCTTCAGAGTACTCTGTACTCTTTTTACACACTCATTATCTGGGGTGGTGATGATTTATTTGTTTCCATATCTGTCTTCCAGCTAGACTCTACCCTCTAGGGCAGATACTTTATCTAATTAATCTCTGTATCCTTAGCACATAACACAGAGACTGAAATGGAGTAGCAATTCATTAAATGCTTTCCAACAGATGGATGGATGGATGGAATGAAAAAAAGGCCATGTTCTCCATTCTATGGCTAGAGTTAGGAGTGAGTAGATGGATTATTTCTGTTCAGGATCTAAGCTTCTCTACCATGGAAATCTAACAAATGTTCAGTTAAACTCAGGAAGCATGTGAGCAATTACTATGTATTAAAACAGTTGTAGGAACTGTAGGAGGACTCTAAAGAAGTTTGAGGTATACCCCTGTCTTCCAAACCACTTACAAAGTCATTGGCATACAAGTAGTCAAATATGAAATAGGCAAAAAAAGGAAGACAGTGTTATAACTAAGGACCCTGTAGTTGATATTAGCAAGCTCTACAGGAGTTTAGAGAAATGAGGAAGGAATATATGCCAAAGCAGAATAACCACAACAAGCAGAAATGAGGGCAAAGCAGAGGGGCAAATATAAGGTCATGAGCACTTATGGCATATCTATACAACAGCCCTCCCTTTTCCTAGGAACTGCCCCCTTCTCCCCAGTCATAGGATTCTAACATAGGTAGATAAGATTAGCTTATAATCCCACATTCTGAAATTTGAATCACAATTTGGATTTATTTCCTTAGCTAGGTAGATAAGATTCTTCTCTAGGATATTTTAAACTAGAATCAATATATTCAGGATCTATTGGCAGACATAGTAAAAAGTAAAAATAAGGAGGTGCTGCTGATCATGGTTCTCACCATAGGAAGGATGCTGATCGTAGCTTTAGCCCAGTATCCTTTCAGTTATTTCCCTTTTTTGTCGGAGCTAGTCCAAAGTAAGTTTCTGTTATTAACAAACCCAAAGAGTACAGTTTAATGGATGCATGACTCACTGAATAGTCGTGTGTCTTCAGAATGGCTTATAATTTAGTATGGCCAAAGTGTAGGGTGTATGGGAGTGAGAGGTGGAGCCGCTGGAGCATTAAGCAAAAAAAAAAAAAAAAAAAAAAAAAAAATACTGTGGTCACATTTGTGGGAAGATCAGCGGGGAAAATGTGCGAGATGGACTTGATGGGGGGGAAAGACTGAAGATAGGGAGACAGGTTTTCAGCAGAAGAATCTGTTGAACTTGTAATTTTGCTTCACTTAGTAGAAATCCAGTATGAGAGAATAAAAACTTACATTACAAAAAGAACCTTAGGAAATAAACTAAGCAAAATGAGATTAAATGAAATTGATTACTGTTACTACACACACACACACACACACACACACACACACACACACACCAATGTCACACCAGACCTTCATATGAACATCCTCAAAACTATTTACATAGCTTGTTTAAGGTCATTTTTTGATGTTCTGTGCAACTGCTACTCTTAAAACTAAAACTAAGATCTGGCTCTTTCTCCTCCTCCTCTTTGCCTCTTCCCTATTCTGTTCCACATTCCTTCTTTTTTCATTCCCTGGCTAACCCTGAACTTGGGTTGCTAAGTCGGGGTAAAACAGATTTGGGTCTTAAGAAAGAGCACTCCCCTCTCAATAATCAGGATTTACATGGAAATGTCATTGTGGATTTTAATGGCACAAAGCCCATATTACCTACTCTCCAACATCTAGAATTGAATCACAAATAGAGAAAGAGATCCAAGATTACTAATGAACTGCCTTACTCTGCCAAGAAGCTAACTTGATATCAGAAAAAAATTCTATTGCATGGCATCTGTCTGTAATGCTAGCCAAAGAGTTGTATAATGGGCAGTCACAATTGAAAATGACCTTCATTATGCTGAATTCATTTCTCTAATGTGTCCATTTTCCCTCGTCTTACATCCCGACAGTAATAATAGACACGGAAATAAATCCAAATTGTGATTCAAATTTCAGAATGTGGGATTCACAGGTGTGGTGGCTTTTCTCAGCTGAATGTGGGGGGTAGATGAGTAAGAAATCTAGGAGGATTTAACAAAGTGAGAAGCATTGTTCAGAAAATCAAACACAGGCACAGCATGGGCAAAACTGCCTGTCTTACTCAAACACGAATTTTTATGTAATGTACCAAGAATTCAAGTGAGTGATCTGCAGTTCAGGAAGAAAAAGTTAATTCTAAGGAACAAAAACCTGGCTTTACAGATAGGCTCCCAAATATCCTGGAGCACCTGTTTCTACATTCTTGGCACTGTACCCATGGTACCCGGGGGCCATAGAACCATTTGGCTGCTGTCTGTTTAGACTGGATGTGTAATTAGCAGAAAGAGTAGTGGACTCAGGGTCGGGAGACCCTAGTTGGAGTCTTGGCTCTGCTTATTGTTTGTGCCATGTTGAGAAGTCACTTAACCCCTGAACTTTTGTTTCTGCAGCTGCAAGGGAGGACTATAGCCACTGCCTAACCTGCCTGGTAGGGTAGTTAGAACCAAATGGCAGAGTGGATGTGAAGGGGCTTTGTCAATTGTAAAAGACATTATTGTCACTGTTGTTAGAGTGATTCTTCTTCCTGATTATGAATGACACTGAAATAAAAGCAAGCCAGTGTCATGGGTCATAATTTTCACTTTGTCAACATTCCTACTTGCCCATAGCCTGATGTTTTTATGCCATAGCAAGTCTTGTCTGTCTGTCTCAAAGCTTTTTTCCCCAAGGAGTCTCAGGCTGGCTTGCACCAGCAATCTTTCCTCTCTCTTGCTCTTGAAGTGTGTATGAGGTGCAATTTGCTAAAGAGACTTTGTGGTTGATTGGGAGACCTGGGCTGGGTCAAAATATCAAATATCAAATGTCAAATCAGGATCAATTCAGCACACAGAGTCATGAAGCCCCTTGATTGATCTTTATATATGTACAGCCTCTATCTCCTAGCTTAAGAGACCGCGGCAAGCTCGTGACCTTTTGCTTAACGCAATACCTTGTTGCCCTCGACAGCTCTGGATATCAAAAAAAGCTGCCAAATCAACCTGGTGCAAGCCAGCCTGAGACTCCTTGGGGACAAAAGCTTTGAGACAGACAGACAAATTACTGAGGGAATAATTTCTTAGTGAGATTCCTGAAAACAAACATGAATGGACAGTGCTTCCATTTCCACGAAAATGGGAATCATAACAGGAACTGCATTTCCTTCATTTCCTTTACCTAATGATTCATTCACTTGCTGGTAGGAGTGCCATTTTTCTTTTTTTTTTTTTTCCCCCAGGGGTGCAGAATAGCCCTTGTTTGACAGAATAATAACTTTCCTATACATTTTTTTTTAACAGAACTTTCACATATATTACCCCACTTGAACTCATTTTATTCGGCAACTACTTCCTTGCTTCATCCTTTCATCAAGTTTCCTAAGAGTATTTCAGTGCTGCTGTATCTTCAAAATTGCCCTTCAGGAAATTTTTAGTTCTCTCCACAGTAATTGAAATGGTCTTAGACTTGGCTATAACCACAGTAGAATAGTAGAATACTCATGGTAGCATTTGATTCTTTTGAACTTCTCCCTGCTTGTTAAAACTCTAATTCCTTGAACATTCTTCCATTTCACTCTGTGCCGGTCTTCTTTGTGTATTTGTCCTCCTCTGCCCCTTAGAAACTCTTGTTTCTCAGGACTTACTCTCGGCAACCTTTTTTCACTGTGTATTCCTTCATTAAGGTATCTCATCTGCTATGATGGCTTCAGTTATCATCTCTAGGTACCCATAATGATCCAATCTGGATCTCTTGCCCTTTCTCTTCAAGCTGTAAATCCCTACTTCTAAAGAGTTTCTAGGCTTTGCTGCATGAATGGGTTCAAGTTCAACGTGTCTGGAATGAAGTTCTGTTCTCTCAAAATCTTTTGCATCCTCTCTCTTGTTCATGATTCCATTTTCTCCCACATGGAATCAAATATCAAGTCCTCTCCAGGTTTCCTAAGTTTGTCCCAAATTTGTCTTCTCTCCACAACAACTACCACTATCTTAATTTGTGTGAGACTAACAAATCACTGTCCACCCGTTCGTAAATGCTCTAGCTCTCTTCCCTCCATCTCTTCCCCAACAAGGCTGCAAGAGTGAGGTTTCTGAATAGGCAGGTACTCTACTGCTCGGAACTCCTTGATGGCTTCTCATTTTGGCAAGATAATGTTTAAATTTCTCACCATGACCCTCCAAGCTTATATTTGGCTCTTTATTAGAACCTTGTTTCTCATCCTCCCCACTCATGCTTTTTACCCCCTCCCCACTACATCGTAAATAACTTCTTTTTTCCTACATACAGAACAGTTTTTTGGTTAGTTTTATACTTTGTGATCTGAGTAGAGATAGAAACCACTAGAAAACCAGGCCAGAAGAAAGGAGAGAGTGAATGAATCCTATAGATTTTGTGATAAATAAAAAGAGAGCTTATCTCACTGTATAAACCATGTCCTCTACTACACAGTTGAATTTGATGCAAGTGTCATCTTCATTCCCATTTTAGAGATATGAAATAATATCTGAATATGAAATAATAACACAGGTAGGACTGAACTAACACTGAGCCAGGACTGGCATGTAGGTTTTATGAGTATGGATTATGGCTTCTTTCCATTCTCCTAGAAGAGAATTACAAAGCTTGAAAAAAACACAATAAATAGTCACACATTTCCTCTGAGATGGAAGTCCTTCAAATAAATTGAATTAAGTCTGCTATCTGATTCTTATTGTGGCTATGGCCTGGAATATTGGAATCTCCCTACTGATTAGAACAACTAGCTATAGTTTCAGAAATATTAGAACAACTTATTTTGTAGTAAAACACAATTATTGGGAAAATATATAAATTATCAATTAAATTAAAAACTGAGAATATAACAATTGTTATCAATATAATCTCTTGGCTTTCTTATGATCATGAGACCCTTAGCCACTGCTTGTGCCAATAGATACGAGGTCACTCCCTCAAAGCTGAATGTGACCTGGGAATTCCAGTGTTTGGTTTTATGTAGTACTACCTTCTTCCCTTCAATAGCACTATCAAAACAATCAGATGCTATTGGCCAGATATGTCTGGAAAGAGCCTAATCAGAGATGTGGAAAACAGAAAAAAATGTTAGGACTTGGGTGAAAATTTGGAAGTCTTAAGGT
The DNA here is from genome assembly GCF_022355385.1 of Mustela nigripes. Taxonomy (NCBI): domain Eukaryota; kingdom Metazoa; phylum Chordata; class Mammalia; order Carnivora; family Mustelidae; genus Mustela; species Mustela nigripes. The sequence continues at coordinate 2,128 of NW_026739854.1, read as the reverse complement.
ACCTTGAGGCTGATGAAAAACTTTGCCAAAATGTTAGGGCTATTTAAGACTGACTATTCCTGGAATGGGAACACTCTGTGTGGTCAGGAGGAGCTGGCAAATCTATGGCTAGAGGTTTGCTTCTATTGTTGTTTTATTACTTTCATTTTGAGACTACTTTTGGGGAACTGGTAATATTTGGGGTTGTTAATATTCTGCTATATTTTATCAGAATATATATATAAACCTGTTTGGAAGACTCGTTGCATTCTTGAGTATGCTTTGTTTACATTAGGTGTCAAGTTTTCCCCCTGGAGAACCAGCTCCAATTTTATGAGCTTAAGACAAACTTTGCCGGGATGTTAGCTTTTGTAAAGAACGTTTAAAATTTTATTTATTTATTATTGTTACTTCTTTTTACAGATTTTATTTATTTATTTGACAGAGATAGATGCAGTGAGAGAGGGAACACAAGCAGGGGGAGTGGGAGAGGGAGAAGCAGGCTTCCCGCCAAGCAGGGAGCCTGATACAGGCTCAATCCCAGGACTCTGGAATCAAGACCTGAGTTGAAGGCAGATACTTAATGACTGAGCCACACAGGTGCCCCAGGAACATCTAAAATTTTAAATAGAAATTTTGGAAATCCTTTAAAAATGCTTGCTGGCCAATATTTGGAAACCATACATCTTTTTAAAAAATTTATTTAAATTCCGTTAATTTACATACAGTGTATTATTACTTTCAGAGGTAGAGTTTAGGGATTCATCGGTTGCATCTAACGCCCAATGCCCATTACATCAAATGCCCTCCTTAATGCCCATCACCCAGTTACCCCATTCCCCCCACCCACCCTCTGTCCAGGAGATCATATATCTGATGAGGGAATTGTATCTGGAATATGTAAAATACTCTTGCAACTCAGTAGTAAAAAGATAACTCAATTAAAAAAGGCATGAAGGATTTGAATAGACATTGCCCCATAGATACACAAATAGCCAATAAGAACATGAAATGATGCTCAATATCAGGGAAAGAACCAAGATGCCCTTCAACGGATGAACGGATAAGGAAGATGTGGTCCATATACACTATGGAGTATTATGCCTCCATCAGAAAGGACGAATACCCAACTTTTGTAGCAACATGGATGGGACTGGAAGAGATTATGCTGAGTGAAATAAATCCTAAAATTTATATAGAACCAGAAAAGACCTCAAATAGCCAAAGGAATATTGAAAAAGAAAGCCAAAGTTGGTGGCATCAAAATTCCAGACTTCAAGCTCTATTACAAAGCTGTCATCATCAAGACAGTGTGGTACTGGCACAAAAACAGACACATAGATCAATGGAACAGAATAGAGAGCCCAGAAATAGACCCTCAACTCTATGGTCAACTCATCTTCGACAAAGCAGGAAAGAATGCCCAATGGAAAAAAGACAGCCTCTTCAACAAATGGTGTTGGGAAAATTGGACAGCCACATGCAGAAAAATGAAATTGGACCATTTCCTTACACCACACACGAAAATGGACTAAAAATGGATGAAGGACCTCAATGTGAGACAGGAATCCATCAAAATCCTTGAGGAGAATACAGGCAGCAACCTCTTCAACCTCAGCCACAGCAACTTCTTCCTAGCAACATCTCCAAAGGCAAGAGAAGCAAGGGCAAAAATGAACTATTGGGATTTCATCAAGATCAAAAGCTTTTGCACAGCAAAGGAAACAGTCAACAAAACCAAAACCAACTGACAGAATGGGAGAAGATATTTGCAAACCACATATCAGATAAAGGGCTAGTATCCAAAATCTATAAAGAACTTAGCAAACTCAACACCCAAAGAACAAATAATCCAATCAAGAAATGGGCAGAGGACATGGACAGACATTTCTGCAAAGAAGCTAACAGACACATGACACATGAAAAAGTGCTCCACATCACTCGGCATCAGAGAAATACAAATCAAAACCACAATGAGACACCACCTCACACCAGTCAGAATGGCTAAAATTATTAACAAGTCAGGAAAGGGCAGATGCTGGCGAGGATGCAGAGAAAGGGGAACCCTCCTCCACTGTTGGTGGGGATGCAAGCTGGTGCAACCACTCAGGAGGTTATGATGGAGACAGAAAAAGAAAAAAGGAAGCAG
>NW_026739853.1:0-763 GCF_022355385.1 Mustela nigripes | reverse complement strand
ATCAAGCTAAATGGATCTCTTTATCACTTCCGATCTAGTCCTTAGGTTATCTGGAAAAATATCAGGTTGGGGCTGACTCCAGACAAAATTTGCACTGCTCCCTGAGCCGTGGTTCTGCTGGATAAGTCCCGATTACTTCCTGGGGCTGAAACCTGTGAACATTTTGGGAGGGGACTGAGGTCACAGCAGACTGGGTTGGAGAAAACTTCCCAGAGTTGCCTAGATGTTCAGGGCTCAAAGTGCTCAATTTGGAATGATTCATATGGGAATTCAAACAAGACAGAAGCTCTGGAAAGCTGGGGCTATGTTAGATGCAGAGCCAGGAGCCAAGAGAAGCAGCATTTACGCTGTCTCCAAGCTGGGGTTCTGCAATATTTGTTTTCTGAGGTTTGTTGTAAGGGAGCTGGAGGCCTCAGTTGTCCCAGTAATGGCAGAGGCTCCATTGTGAAACTTTGAGGGAGAGCTTGTAAATCCAAGTTACCCCCCCAAAGAGGGAGTCAGGGCCATGGCAATAACATCCATGTGGCTCCTCTGTGCAAACCACACAGTCACAGAGCCCTGGCTTTCAGAATCGCCACCTTCACTGATGAGGGGCAGAGGAGTGAAGTCATCTCAAAGAACTCAACGCGAGCAATTGAGCATCTGTTAGATGCCTGCTAGGCAGCGCCAAGGATCCAGAGGAAGTGTATGATGTGGCTTCCCTACCCTGTCACCAAACCTGCAAAGCAAAGAAACTAACATGTGCAATACTCCCTGAACAGTG
>NW_026739852.1:0-1573 GCF_022355385.1 Mustela nigripes | reverse complement strand
GGAACCGTTTTCTAGAATTGTGATGGAGTCAGTCTTAGAGACATTGGGTTTGAGGTATCCATAAGACACCTAAGACACTCCCAGAGGGAACTGCAAAACAGACCATGGTCTATGAAGTTTGGGAACTCAAAAAGAAAAAGAAAAAGACTGAAGCTGAGAAAAAAAACCTAGGGAACATTAACGCTTAAGGACTGAGGGAGAAAAGAATGCCCACTGAGGAATCTTCAGAAGAGAGAAACCCAAGGAAAGCCCCTCCGTGCCACCACCATACAAGACCCCACATCCAAATACCAGAAACACAGCAGCACTTCAGCTCCTCCAGTTTCTGGGTTCTTCCCCAACTTTAAACCCTCAGCTACAGAGTCTGGAGAGTTGTAAAAGTGGATCAGACCTTCACAATTATCTAATCCATAGCTCGAGTGTAGGACACAGACACTAAAGCCAAAATACTTGTTTGACCTTGGGCAGGAAACTTGTCCTTCAGTTTACTCATCTGTAAAATGGGAACCGTACACTCTTCATAAGGCTCTAATGAGGATTAAGCAAGTTAATATTTGTAAAACACTTGTTTAGCATTTTTCCCCTTGTTCCCAAAGATGATTTGCTTTAAAAGAGAAGTCAATTGGGAAGAATTTTTCTTAAAAACCTGGTCCCTCTATACAAATGCTAATTAAAATAAGCTACAATAGAATCAGCTGGGGAGAGTCTGGGATAATTGGTTTGAGCTCTCAGCCAGGCATCAGCATGTATTAAAATCTCCCTAGATTTTTTTAACTTGGAGCCAGGATGAAGACCTGGCTAATTAGTCCAATGCTTCTTATTTTTCTTTTAAAGATTTTATTTATTTATCTGACAGAGGGATCGAGAGAGCACTAGCAGGGGGACAATGGGGAGAGAGAGGGAGAAGCAGACTCCCTGCCCGAGCAGGGAGCCAGATGCGGAGCTCCATCCCAGGACCATGCGATCATGACCTGAGCCGAGGGCAGATGCCTAACCATTTGAGCCACCCAGGCGCCCCAGTCCAATGCTTCTTAAACTTTAACACGCATAGGCCTCACCTTCAGGTCTTGTTAAAATGCAAATTTTCATTTGGTAGGTTTGGGGCAGAGGCTGCATTTTTAACAAGCGATCAGGTGATGCAGATTCTGCTGGTCTGTGGACCACACATTGTCACCAGAATCTAATCCAATTTCTTATTGAGATTAATGACTTGCTCAAGTTCACAAAGCTAGTAAGTTGCAGGGCTGACTTAAGGTTCTGACTTCTAACTCTCTACTGTCCATTTTCCTGCCTTCCTCTTCACTACTATCTCCCAGCAAACACAAAATGCATCCTGATGTCTACCAATAGTGAGACCCCCGACATGTGGGACATCCTACGCATGACAAAGACAAAGGCAACCCCAGAGTCCTTGCTACTCCCACATCTCTAGCTGCACCTCTGACACTCTCTGCCATTTCAGGAAGTGTGTCCTAGTGCAAATATAGGAGGATGACACCCACAGAGTGTAAACTCCAACTATGCTTGAACTTTGGTTAGAATTGTGTGAAACTCAGATCTAGTGCAAAGAGCA
>NW_026739851.1:0-14493 GCF_022355385.1 Mustela nigripes | reverse complement strand
CTGCCCAGAAAGCTCAGAAGGCTAAATGAATATTATCCCCAATACCTGCCACCCCAGTCTTAATCAGTGGTGGAAGAACGGTCTCAGAACTGTTTGTGTCAATTGGCCATTTAAGTTTAATAGTAAAAGACTGGTTAATGATAACAATGCATCATAAAACCTTCAGAAGGAAAGGAGAATGTTTTGTGGACCATTTGTTTTTTTTTGTGTGTGTGGCAGTTTTAAGTTATTAGTTTTTAAAATCAGTACTTTTTAATAGAAACAACTTGACCAAAAATCTGTCACAGAATTTTGAGACCCATTAAAACAAAAGTTTAATGAGAAACAAAACAAAACAAAAAAACAGAAAATTCAAAGTATGCACCATCCTCCCTTACAAAATATTATTTTTCCTGGATTCTTTTCTATTGACCAGGATTATCATCATTAATTAACAGTGCCCTGTCAGAAGAAGCAGAATCAATCTCTTGTCATTTTCCCCCAAGCTTCCTGAATGAAATCATATAAAAGAAGGTCACCATACAAATGGCAAGGTGGATTACAAATTTGTAATTGCAGCCAGTATAAAAACCAAGAACTGAGAATAATAGACCCTAGTAAGGGATGCCTGGGTGGCTCAGTTGGTTAAGCAGCTGCCTTCGGCTCGGGTCATAATCCCAGAGTCCTGGGATCAAGTCCCATGTCCGGCTCCTTCTCAGCAGGAAGCCTGCTTCTCCCTCTGCCTCTGCCTGCCATTCTGTCTGCCTGTGCTTGCTCTCGCTCCCTCTCTCTCTCTCTGACAAATAAATAAAATCTTTAAAAAAAAAAAAAAAAAGACCCTAGTAAAAATCATAGCTAATCTTCAGATTCAGCTATATTCAGGAGAAAGCAGTGCTGCTGGGCGACAAAAGAAAGAATAGGTGGGGTGCCTGGGTGGCTCAGTGGGTTAAGCCTCTGCCCTCGGCTCAGGTCATGATTCCAGGGTCTTGGGATCAAGCCCCGCATCGGACTCTCTGCTTGGCAGGGAGCCTGCTTCCTCCTCTCTCTCTGCCTGCCTCTCTGCCTACTTGTGATTTCTCTCTGTCAAATAAATAAATAAAATCTTTAAAAAAAAAAAAAAAAGAAAGAAAGAATAGGTAAACTGGATTTCATAAAAATTTTAAAAATTTTATACATCAAAGGACAGTACTGCAAATAAAAAGGCAACCCAAAGAATGGGAGAAAATATTTGCAAATTATGTATCTGATAAGAGATTAATATCCAGGATATATGAAGAACTCCTATGACTCAACAATAAGAAGCAAACAATTGAATTACAAAATGTACAATGGTCCTAAATAGAAAATTCTACAAATGGCCATTAAGAACATGAAAAGATGCTCGACATCATTAGTGATCAGGGAAATACAACTAAAAACTGCAATAAGATACCATTTCACAGCTATAAAAATAGTTATTATAAAAAACAAACGACAAAAACAGAAAATAACCAGTGTTGGCCAGGATGTGGAGAAACTAGAACTCTTGAGTATTGCTGGTGGGAAAGAAAAAGGATAACGCAACTGTGGAAAACAGTCTGGCAGTTCTTTAAAGAGTTAAAACAAGAGTTACCAAAAGATATAAAAATTCCATTTCCAGACATATACCCCCAAAAACTGAAAGCAGGGACTCAAACAGATAACTGTACACCAATGTCCACAATAGCCAAAAGACTGATACAATCAAAATATCCATCAACAGATGAACAGAAAAACAAAATGTGGCATAAAATTCCAAACAGTGGAATTTTACTAAGTCTTAAAAAAGAATGAAATTTGGACTTAAATTACAATATGGATGATCTTTGAAAATACTATGGTAGGTAAGATAAGTCAGACACAAAAGGACAACTACTGTTTGATTCCACTTTTATGAGGTAGCTGGAATAGACAAATTCCTAGAGACAGAAACTAGAATAGGGATTACCAGAGACTTGGAGAAGAACGTTTTTTATTTAATGAAAACAGTGTTTGTGTTTCTATATAAGGCTGATGGTTGGGCAATACTGTGAATGTATTTAATACAGAATTATGCACCTAAAAATTATTCTTATGGTAAACTTCACGTTATGTATGTTTTACAATTAAAAGAATGGAGTGCATGAATGCTTAATCCAGCTTCAGGTGCAGCCACAGACATCCATACTTGTCACTGATGACTATAATGATAAGTACTGAACCTGTACACCAGGTTAATACCTCTGAATCTTGGGATACCTAAAATAATTTTGGGGTGTTTTTGTTTTCTACTTCAGGGATGATGCAGTTTTAGAATTCTCATGTCTCCCAGATGAAGAAGCTTGGTAAAGAGTTAAGAGGCTATCCAAAGTCAAGAACTTTAAAAAGGTTTATCATAAATACTTTTTCTTAAAAGTATCATATCCCCTGATTTTCATATTGGGTTCAGCTATTTGGAAAACATTAAAGAGAAAGTTTAGGAAAATAATTTCATTTACATTTCATTGTACTCACAAATCAATACCACTCATCAATTAACGTGAAAACAAGCAAGATTAGTTATATAAAAGAAGTTGCGGGGCGCCTGGGTGGCTCAGTGGGTTAAAGCCTCTGCCTTCGGCTCAGGTCATGATCTCAGGGTCCTTGGATCGTGCCACACATCCGGCTCTCTGCTTGGTGGGGAGCCTGCTTCCTCCTCTCTCTCTGCCCGCCTCTCTGCCTAATTGTGATCTCTGTCTGTCAAATAAGTAAATAAAATCTTTAAACCTAAATAAATAAATAAATAGAAGAAGGTGCTTCCAAACTGATGGTTACAGAAGGGAGGTATGGTTGGGGGAATGGGTGAAATAGGTGATAGGGATTAAAGAGTACAGAGTATACTTGTAGTGATGAGCACAGGGTATTGTTTGCAACTGTTGAATCACTATATTGTACACCTAAAACTTACACCACACTGTATATTAACTAGCCTGAATTTAAATTAAACCTTTTTTAAAAAAAAAAAAGAACTTGCTTCCAAAGGAGGGCATGCTATTCACTACTAGGGGAAAACTTTTTCTTCCCCACAATCATCATGAAGAGTAATGAGGGTATGGAGGGAAGAAGAGGAAAGAAAAGGGGAAGAGACAACCAACCAAAAATCGCATACAAAAAAGTATGACAAGTTCAAAGATAGTACTTAAAAAGATTTTAACTCAAAACTTTCTTTGACAATGTCAAATTCCTTTAAACAACCTGAATGAACATTTCAAACTAACCTAATTTTTCTTAATTCAGGTATTACATATAGATTAAAAGTGAGAGTGAGAATTACCTTTTACACATCTACAAAAGACAAAGCATGTATCAAAATCCTAAATGTTAATTTTCCCTCAAACTGACCATATGATTTACATTTAATTATTTAAAGTCAAGAACTTTAAAAAGGTTTATCATAAATACTTTTTCTTAAAAGTATCATATCCCCTGATTTTCATATAATAGAATGATATTTCTATAATAGGATTATAGAAATTCTATAATAGAATAACATTTTCTATAATAGAATAACATCTTCCCCTAAGTGATATAGTAAGTAAGCTACATTTATAAAAATTCCACTTATTAACATACCTGTTTAATATAGGAAATGGTAGCTTCCCGAGGAACCTCCAGCTGAATATAAATCCCAGTGGGCAAAAGGAAATCCACAGGTATGGAGCCATCAGATGCTAACTGTGAATCCACTGCCCAGATGTCAAGGATGTCTGCCATAGCAGGAGGCATTATGAAATTGAAGCACATTCATAACCATGGGGCCCTAAAAATTATTAAGTAAAACGTGGTGAAACAGAAAATTAGCCAAATCTTATAATAAAATATGTTAAAGACCACCAATCCATAATTAGTCTTTGGATTTCAATATAGCCAATAATATAACAAATGGCTAATTAAAGATTAAGCCACCAGAAACAAAATTATTTTAAAACACTGTCGGTTATCATTAGATCCATTACACACACACACTCTACTCAAATTCAACAAAAGTGTATCACATATGAAAAATGAAAGATTTAAGATTAGAGGTTTCTAAGAAATTCCGTTAACAACCACTCAACAGGTGATTCCAGATTTTATTAAATAATATTGGCTGCTTTCGCTGAGTTCTCTGCAAACTCCAATGAAAACAGTAGTCAAGAGGGCCTTCTTTCAAATATAATTTTCTATCTGGGCACCTGGGTGGCTCAATCAGTTGAGCATCTGTCTGACCCTCGATTTCAACTTAGATCATGATATTGGGGTCATCAGGTCAAGCCCTGTGTTGGGCCCCATACTCAGCAAGGAGTCTGTGATTTTCTCCCTTTCTCAAATTGCCTCCCCCCACCCCATTTAGACACACTCACTCTAAAATAAATAAATCTTTTTTTTTTAATTTATCAATCTCATGTGAGAAACAAAATGTCATGAACTTACAGTCTCATGACCCATCACCTAAGAATTAAAAACACCAAATTCCTCAACCCAGCTGGCAAGGCCTTTTGTGCTATGTTTCTGGACTAATTTCCTTTGGTTGTCCTAATACTGCACCACCTTAGCCTTTGTACCACAAAGGCTACTAATCTACTGTTGGAACTATGTTCAGACAAATGTTGACACTCCTGGAATCAAACCCCTATTCCAACAAATGTGCCCCTGAACTGCACCTTCAAGACTTCCTTGAGAGCTTCCTTGAAGAAAGCACGCAATAATAGTGGGCGGAACACGGGCACTAAAGTTAATTAAATCAAGATTCAAATCCCATTTACTGAAAGAATGAAAGCATCACATCAAAAGAGACAAGAGCCAACTTGAAGCATTTCTGAGCATCAAAAATATCCATGACATCCACGGGTTGAAATGCATCAAAAATATAAAAATGACTTAATAATAATAAAAAGAAACAAATAAACAATTTACTGATCACCACTGGAGATTGCTAAGACCAAGTCCCTATTCTGAAAATTGATAAAGAATGGGGAAGCAGGGCACCACTGGCTCAGTGGGTTAAGCCTCTGCCTTCAGCTCAGGTCATGGTCTCAGGGTCCTGGGATCGAGTCCCACATCGGGTTCTTTGCTCAGCGGAGAGCCCGCTTCCCCCTCTCTCTCTGCCTACTTGTGATTTGTCTCTCTCTCTCTCTCTCTGTCAAATAAATAAATAAAACTTAAAAAAAAAAAAAAGAATGGGGAAGCAAATCAAACATGTTTTGACCAGCTTATACCAAATATTTCAGGGTAACCAAATGAGTGATGAGGGTAAGGTTTTTCCTTAAGTTTTAGAACAACTTTAGTTCATAAGCACAGAAAGAACGATAAAATTAGAAAACCATCGTTGTGCAACCTCTAATGAAACAATGAATCTAGGCAATAATGCATAATTTATGGATGCTAAAAAATTTTACAAAATAAAGTGAAAGGATGATGAGTAACTTTATAATGAACAGTATCAGGTTAACACTATCTAAATCCTGTGACTAATCCAGACATATGTCTCCTCCTGCAATGCAACAGAAGTACTAACCACACCCTATAGGATATAGTTGATTTTGGAAAACAAACAAAAAGAACCTGAATTTAATCAAGACTCTAAATCTGAATTATTTATCATTTTACAAGAAATAGGAAAACAGAGACAGGAATTAAAGACTTCAAGGAAACATCAGTCAAGTTCCTAATGAATCATCAATTAAAAAAAGTAATCAACAAAAACAAAAGAAGCTAATCAACAATAAGGAAAGAAAATGATGCAAGGACTGTTAACAATCAACATTTAGGAGGGGCACCTGGGTGGCTTAGTTGGTTAAGCCTAGAGCTCTTCATTTTGGAATAGGTCATGATCTCACAGTTCTAAGATCAAGCCCTGCCTCAGTTCCGTGTTGGGAGTGGAGACAGCCAAATCCAACACTTATTTCACCAAATCAGCTATAAAAACCTATCTTTAGGGACGCCTGGGTGGCTCAGTCGGTTAAGCTTCTGCCTTCAGCTCAGGTCATGCCTGGGATCCAGTCCCACATCAGGCTCCTTGCTCAGCAGGAAGCCTGCTTCTCTCTCTGCCTTTGCCTGCGCCACTCTGCCTGCTTGTGCGTTCTCCCTCTGACAAATAAATAAATAAAATCTTTTTTTTTTTTTAAGATTATTTATTTATTTATTTGAGAGAGAGACAGTGAGAGAGAGCATGAACAAGGAGAAGTCAGAGGGAGAAGCAGACTCCCCATGGAGCTGGGAGCCCAATGCGGGACTCGATCCCGGGACTCCGGGATCATGACCTGAACCCAAGGCAGTCGTCCAACCAACTGAGCCACCCAGGCGTCCCTAAATAAAATCTTTTAAAAGAAAAAAACAACAAACATCTTTAAGACAAACTGGGAAATTAAATATAAATTACATATTAGATGATTTTAAGGAAATACTGTTGCATTTGTGAAGTATAATAATGGTCTGGTGGTGGGGCACCTGGCTGGCTCATTTAATGAAGCATATGACTCTTACTCGTGGGGTTGAGTTCAAGCCCCACAACTGGTGCAGAGATTACTTAAAAATGGGATCTTAATAGATTAAGATCTATCTATACGCTGCCTACAAGAGACTCACTTTAGACCTAAAGACACCCGCAGATTGGAGATGGAGAACCACCTATCATGTTAATGTATGTCAAAAGAAAGTTGGTGAGAGAGCAGAGAGGAGCAGAAGGAAAGAGCAGAGGGAAAGAGCAGGGAACAAGGAGAAGGAGATACCCTGCCGGGCAGGGAGCTCTATGTGGAGCTTGATGGACTCGATTCCAAGACCCTGAGATCATGAGCTGAGCCAAAGGCAGATACTTAAACAACTGAGACACCCAAGTGCCTCCAAACTGGTCTGCTTTCTTACATCATACACAAAAATAAATTCAAAACAGATGAAAGACTTTAGTGTGAGACAGGAAACCATCAAAATCCTACAGAAGGGGCGCCTGGGTGGCTCAGTGGGTTAAAGCCAGCTTTATTGCTCAGCTAGGAGCCTGCTTCCCCCCTCTCTCTCTGCCTGCCTCTCTGCGTACTTGTGATCTGTGCCTGTCAAATAAATACATAAAATCTTAAAAAAAAAAATCCTACGGGAGAACACAGGCACCAACCTCTCTGACCACAGCTGTAGCAACTTCTTACTAGACATATCACCAGAAGCAAGGGAAACAAAAGCAAAAATGAACTATTATGACTTCATCAAGTCATACAAGCATGCAAAAAGCTTCTGCACAGTGAAGGAAAGCAATCAACAAAACTAAAAGGCAGCTAAAGAATAGAAGATACTTGCATGCATACTGATAAAGGGTAAGATTCCAAAATCTAACAAAGAACTTACGAAACTCAACACCCAGAAAACAAATAACCCAGTTAAGAAATGGGCAGAAGGCATGAAGACATTTCTCCAAAAAAGACATTTAGATAGCTAACAGACACATGAAAAGATGCTCAACATCACACATCATCAAGGTAATACAAATCAAACCACAATGAGATACCATCTCACACCTGTCAGAATGGCTAAATTAACAACACAAGAAACAACAGGTGTTGGCAAGGATGCAAGAAACCGCACTCCCTGAATATTCAAGCCTTTACTGATTCCTCTACCCTAACTCTTACACCCTTTTATAATCTGGACCCATTACACTGACACTTATACAGGCCCTGAAACTTTCTGATGTGCCAGTCCTGTTTCTGATGGCAAGATAGTGCACTGATGAAAGACTGTGGTCTCAGAATCCAACAGCTTACTTGTGAGAGTTCGTTCCATCCCTTACCGGCTGAAAGATCTCGGGCAAATCATGTATCTTCTCCCCTACTTAAGTTCCCTTATCTGTGAAATGATGAAATCAACAGTAACTACCTTAGAGCACATAGCTATAAAAATTAAAGAAAGAACGCCTGGAACTTAGTAAGTTAAATATAAATATTTGCAACTAACTTGGTTTTTTTAATTCAAAAGCCCTAAGTTCTTTTGAGCTATGAATTATATATTTTCAACTACTTTCATTTCCCCAAAAGTGATCAGCACATAGTAGCTATTTTTTAACTGTTCAATGTTTTTAAGACAAAACATTATTATCCCTACTCCTACAATTCAAAAAAAAGCTCACAGGGTAATAAAATCTAAAATAGCTAAAGGTGAGTTCTTACTCTGTGCCAGCATTCTAGTAATTTCTTTACATGCATTTCTGTATTTTATCCTTATTACCCCCCTATGGTAATATTATTACTCCTTGAGGAACTTAAAGAGGTTGTTATCTCATAGCTACCAAATAACAGTCCTGGATTTGAAGATGGGTCTAGCTACAGAGTATGAGCACTATACAACCCTCTGCATAATAACTCTTAAATTACCAGAAAAAAGTTTTTATTATTATATTATTACTAACCATAATAAACCACACGTTAACTATAAGCTTCTGGAGGGCTTGACCCATGCTTTTATTTTTGCTTTTTTCCCCCCATGCTTTTTAAAGTACTGTCTCTTACCACAGTATATAAAGAAATCATTAAACTTGGGCGCTCTAAACTGATACTTTATTACAAAGATTCATTTTTATTTTTATTTATATAACAGAGAGAGAGCACAAGCAGGGGGAGTGGCAGGCAGAGGGACAGGAGAAGCAGGCTTCCCCACTGAGCAGAGAGCCTGATTATGGGACTCGATCCCAGGGCCCTGGAACCACGACCCAAGCCAAAGGCAGACACTCAACCAACTAAGCCACCGAGGCGCCCTAAACTGATACTTTTATAAACATGAACAAACTACTCACAGTTACTACAGATGTCATTAACAGTTACTGGTCCTGGAATAGCTTTAGGTACATCACTGCAGAACAGCCTATTGAGACTGTCTTTAGGAGAGTTGTTCTTCAACCTTGCAAATAGCAGGTGTTAAAGAAAATATGCTACACAAAATTATAAAGACCATGCTTTGCTTACTTTCATCACCACCACACAAAGATGGGGGAAAGCCAGCTCCTGAATACCAAGTCACAGCATGTATGACATGAATCAGGAATTTGCAACAAAAGCTGGAAAAACAGAAGTCTGCACTTAAAATAGAGAAGGGTTTATGAAACATCAGCCACCTATCATACAATTACAATCATGATAAACCTGTACATGCCCCTCCTTTCTTTAGCATGGATTTTTGGCAAGATTCTCACAACTAAAACCAAATCACCTAATAAATAACAACAGCAATAAGGGAGCATGAACCTATAAAAACAAAATTTCTAAGATCTCACCCTTACCAGACAGCTGGAAATGCTGAGGCTTCCCAGGTCCTGAAGCCCAGAAGAGCAATCTTTTCAAAGACACTACACCTCAAACCACCCTATGGCATTAACTTCCCATATACAAAATTATGAACTTCTGGGGCTATTGGATGAAAAAGCACTATAGTAGATTTAAGAATTTCTTGATGACACTGCCTTCGTCTTAGGTCAGGGCCTCAGGGTCCTATGACTGAGCCCCACGTCAGGCTCCCTGCTCAGCAGAGAGTCTGCTTCTCCCTCTGTGATCTCTCTGACTCTCACTCTCTCAAATAAATAAAAATAAAAATCTTTAAAAAAAAAAAAAAGAATTTCTTGATGACATAATTATAAATAAATGAATTACAAGAATAAATTCATGGGCCCCTACCTACCTTCCTTTCTAGATCTGTTCTTCAATACTCTCACATATCCTATCCTTAATCCTGACACCCTGAACCACTGATACTTGCCAACATACCCCATACTCTCTCCTACCTCCTACCTTAACCATCATTTTCTCTCCCTAAGATGTCCTTATCTACATATCTCCTGATCAACTTACTCTTCTATTTTTTAATGATTTTTTAAAAATTATGTTATGTTCGTCAACATACAGTACCTCATTAGTTTTAACTCTTACTCTTCTAGACTCTTGGAATCCTTCCCTGATAATCCTGTGCACCCAAGCACCAGGGCATATCTATGTCAAAGCAAGAGCACGCTACACTGAAGGTCACAGGTCTTTCTCACCTCTTTATTTGCAGCTTTGACACATAGTATGGCCTCAGTAAATATTTAGATATGGGTAAATGAATAAATGAATGAGTGAACGAATTCTATGGAAGTCACTTAGGAGAACAATTGTACTGGATAATTAAAAATGTGATCTAAATCATGCCTCAGAGGAAAAATTTAACTATGTGGCTTCAATGCAGTCTCTCAGTGCCTAGTCTAGGAAATTCCATAAACAGCCCACAAACGTGACATCTTGACACGAAGTCATGGTAATATGTACCATTACACAGATAAAATGCCATACACATATAGATTTCCTAAAACTCACTAAATTTAAAATACTGAAATGATCTAATTCAGGTATTGCTTATCTATTTGCCCATGGCTTTACAAAAATCTGTCTATATTTTATAGATGTACCTTTCCATAAAAGAGTAAACCAGAAAAATATTAACGAATATACAGAATTCTGATCACATAATCACTTGCAATGGATCAAGCTTCACTTAATATCACTTTGTTTCCAATCCATACATTCCTGTCATGTGAAGAGGAACATGAAATATATCTTATCTATAACCTAAGCACTGCATTCCCACTATATAGCAACCCAGTAACAGTACAGGCATTTCCTTCCAAAACTGATGCTTTTTCAACTAACGTTTAACTATAGAACAGCTTATTCCCATAAAATGACATCTACTAAATTTAGACAGACTGGAGAATTCCCATGACGTCAAGGGATAACCATTATTTTTAATATAGGGAAAAAGAATAATTCACTAAGCTCCACATTTATGCTTTTGTATTTTCTATATCTATGCTACATTTCACAACAGAAATATTTAGAAACATTTAAATAAATTAAATTTTTAAAACTGGCCAAATAAGTTTTTCTCGTGCTATCTCAGAACCTATCAAAAAGGCAAGTTTAACCATTTAGCTTTACAGGTAATCATGCTCATTGCTTCTTAAAGGAACAGCACACCAATCCCCAAAATTAACTCTTTGATCTTCAATTTCAAGGGCAAAATCCTCACTTTCAAATGTCAACTACTTTAAAAATACTCCAATGATTCAGCAAGATAATAAAGATGCTTCTTAAGCAATACTATGTTTTAAAAAAAGACAGAAGTGTTTTTCTCTACCAGAAGTAAATTATCAAAAGGGAGTATTGCAAGATTACAAACATGTCCATTAATTTCTACCATAATATTGTCATATTAATAATTCACTAACAGGGGTGCCTCGGTGGCTCAGTGGGTTAAGCTTCTGCCTTCGGCTCAGGTCATGGTCTTGGGTCCTGGTGTGGGGTCCTCTACTCAGCAGGGAGCCTGCTTCCCACCCCACCGCCTGCCTCTCTACCTACTTGTGATCTCTGTCAAATAAATAAAAAAAACCTTTAAAAATAAATAAATAATTCCCCCCAAATAAATAAATAATTCACTAATAACTGGCTGGCTCAGTCAGAAAAGCGTGAACTTTTTTTGCTTAAAACAGGCTCCACACCCAAAGTGGGATTTGAACTCATGACCCTGAGATCAAGAGCTACATGTTCTATAACTGAGCGAAAGAGGTGCCCCGAGCAAGGAACTCTCGATCTCAAGCCCCACATTGGGCACTGGGCACAGAGCCTACTTAACACAAACACAAAACAAAACAAAACAAAATAAAACACCGCTCAGGTAAACATATGGTATGTAATTACAGCCTAACGTGTAGGTTGTACTTGTGTGTCCCTTTAATAAAAGAACTTTTGTTCAGATCAATGTTAAAGGTTTTCAAGTATTTTAAGCCAAATACTATGTAGAAGAATCGTTTTCAATCCTCTCATATTCCATATGCTTATTAAACAAATATTATACAAACACTTCAAAAACCTGAAATGAAACTATTCATATATCTTATATATGTACCTAATTTCAAAATAAACCCGTGTAATGCCCCAGCTATAACATACAAGGAGAAATAAAAGAAAAAATAAGGTTTTTCTCAATATGTAAATACTTGGACATGACCAAACATCTGCTAATGAAGCAGTCAGGTTTGCCTCTCAACACAGAATCACCATGGATATGACAATTCAGATGACTAATCCAGATGTGTTGTACTGATGATCAAATACTACAAATGCCACTCACTGGTGTCACAGATTTTCTAAATCTTTATCTTTCAACATCAATATTTTGAAACCATGTAAAAAAAATACTTTCTATTATATTTTTATGTAATATAGGGTTAAGAACTCAGCTCAGATAGTAAATAGAATTTTCACCTTATCGGAAAGAAAATTCAAAAACTGTGTTGTACATGAGACTTTTTTTGTTGTAGACAACTGTCTAATGCATTACAGGATATCTAGTAATCCATGGCCTACTACTAAGTAGCACTTCCCCCAGTCAGCGTATCAACAAATAAACAAAATTGTCTGTCACAAATTTCAAAAACATCTTATAGGAGGCAAGTCACACTGTTCACTTTCAGTACCACTGCTCTAGGACAATTCCTATTATTTCTCAAAGTAGTAGTAACCTAGAAATGGTCTTTTTTTTTTTTTTTTTTCTAATTTTATTTTTTGAGAGAGAGAAGGAGCATGAGCAGGGGAAGGGGCAGAAGGAGAGGGAGAACAAGAAGCAGACTCCCTGCTGAGCAAAGAGGGTGGGGCCAACTCAGGGCTGAATATGAGGACGCTGAGATTATGACCAAAGGGAACACCCAGGCACCCCAATCCAGAAATGTTTTTATCTAGACCTAGTTATACTAGGTATTTAAAATAGTAATGAACACAATTTATCATACATTTCTACTGGCAAACCAACGTTTCTTATATTTGGCTATGCTGTCTGGCTAATTCTTGAAGGGTAAAAAAAGAAGCTAAAGTAAAGAAAACTTTAGCCCCTTAAGCAATCAGAGGAATATAAGGCCAGTATGACTAGCTCTTAACTTTCATGACTCTTAGTAAACAAACTTAAAGATGGGGTGGTCAAACTAAACCCACAGGATAACTTGTGGCTCTTCAGAATATCATGTACAACACTGTATATAGGTACTGAGAGAGGGGGCATACTTACAAAATGTGCTGTGCTGTTATTAAAATAGCACGTCCTTTATCAAATTAAAACTCTGATGTGGTTGCTAAGCCATCGAGGTATCAAACCAAATGCTAACAGATAAATCTTTTGAAGAGATATTTTGAAAAAAAAAATTACTGCTACACATTCAAATGTAAAATATATCTGGTTCCTATTTCCCTTTGTCACCTTATTTCATAGGGAGCACCACACATGAGTCCAGCCTAAGAATTAACTCAAGAGTTTCCAGTTGGGAGATGCCTTAAGAGTTACAAACCTTGGGGCCCCTGAGTGGCTTGGTCAGTTAAGCATCTATGTTGGCTCAGGTCATCATCCCAGGGTTCTGGGATAGCCCCGAGTCAGGTTCCCTGCTCAATGGGGAGCCTGCTTCTTCTCCTCCTGTTTCCCCTTCCCACACGTGTTCTCTCTCTCCCAGTTTTTCTCAAATAAATAAATAAAATCTTAAAAAAAAAAGTGTCACAAACCCTGAGGTGCCTCCAGGTTGAGCCTCCAATTCTTGATTTCAGCTCAGGTCATGACCTCAGGGTCATGGGATCCAGCCCCATAAGGGCACTGGACTCTGTGCTCATCAGGCAGTCTGCTTGAGATCCTTCCTCCCTCTGCCCCTCCCCTGCACACTCACTCTCTCTCAAATAAATCTTAAAAAGTTAGAAACCCTTCTCATATTAAAGGTAAGAAAAGTAAGGCCCAAAGAAATTAATTATCGAGGATGACACAGCAACAGAGCTAGAACCAAAGTCAGATTTTTCCCAAGCAATCAGCATACCTTTAAAAATCTTTTTTCCCCTTATTTTGTTTTCCTTTTCTCTTTTTTAGAAATAACTTATTTTAGACAGAGAGAGTGAGCACATGTTTGTGCCTGTGAGCAGAAGCAGAGGCAGAGGGAGGAGAGAATCTTCAGTAGATCAGTGGGGAGGCCTGATGCAGGGCTCAATCTCAGAACCCTGAGATCATGATGTGAGCTGAAACCAAGAGCCAGAGGCTTGACTAATTGAGCCACCCAGATGCCCTCTCCTTTTGCCTTTAAAAGAAGTATCTTTCCCAGGGCTACCTAGCCCCACAGAATTCCCAGTCTTGCATCACTCTTCTGTTTAAACATGTAGGCAATGATCAAAGCGTGAGGACAAGCATGACACAACTATGAAAACAACTCTCTTCCAGGAAGCTATCAGAGGGCATGGAACTTTAGCAATGACAATCTGCTCAACTAAAACCCTCATACTGTAATTATAAACCTATATCCTGCTAATTGTTCACTGGCAGAAAAAGAAGAAAGGATTTAAACATTCTCAGTCTCCACAGGAATATGTCATCAGAGCCATTAAATTTTACACTTCTTTAAATCAAATCATAAGTAGAAGCCAACATAAACTTATAGATGAACAAGTTTAACCAAAAACTACTCCACAA
>NW_026739850.1:56106-57000 GCF_022355385.1 Mustela nigripes | reverse complement strand
CACTTTGAGTGTCGAGATTACATAAAAAAATGAAATCTTAAAGAAAACAGCTGGACATCCAGAGATGCAAGAGTGGTTCAATATTTGCAAATCAATCAATGTGATGTACCACATTAACAAAATGAAGGATAAAAATCATATGATTATTTCAATAGATACAGAAAAAGCATTTGACAAAATTCCACATCTGTTCCTGGTAAAAACTCTCAACAAAGCAAATTTAGAGGAAACACATCTCAACATAATAAAAACCACATATGACAAACTCAAAGCTAACATCATACTAAATGGTGAAAAGCTGCAAGTTTTTCTTCTAAGATCAGGAATAAAATAAGGATGTCCACCAATGAGACAAAAATAAATAAAAGGCATCCAAATTGGTAGGAAAAAGTAAAACTGTCACTATTTGCAAATGACAAGGTACAATATATAGAAAATTTTAAAAAAAACCCTAATGATTCCACCAAAAAAAAATTAGAAATAAAAATTTAATTGAGTAAATATGAGGGCACAAAACTACTATACAGAAATCTCTTGCATTTCTATATGCAATAATGAACTAACAAAGAGATATTAAGAAAACAATCCTATTTACAAGTGCATAAAAGAATAAAATACCTAGAAATAAATTTATAAAAGACCTATAATCTGAAAACTATAAGACACTGATGAAAGAAACTAAAGACAGGATATGTGGGTGGCTCAATCAGTTAAGCATCCAACTCTTGATCTCAGCTCGGGTCTTGATCTCAGGGGCATGAGTTCAAGCCCTGCACTGGAATCTATGCTCCACTTTTAAAAAAGTAAAAAAAAAAAGGGGCACCTGGGTGGCTCAGTGGGTTAAGCCGCTGCCTTCGGCTCAGGTCATGATCTCAGGGTCCTGGGATTGAGCCC
>NW_026739850.1:0-1106 GCF_022355385.1 Mustela nigripes | reverse complement strand
AATGTGGTCCATATACACTATGGAGTATTATGCCTCCATCAGAAAGGATGAATACCCAACTTTTGTAGCAACATGGACAGGACTGGAAGAGATTATGCTGAGTGAAATAAGTCAAGCAGAGAGAGTCAATTATACAGTTTCACTTATTTGTGGAGCATAACAAATAGCATGGAGGACATGGGGAGTTAGAGAGGAAGGAGAAGAGAGCTGGGGGAAATTGGAAAGGGAGGTGAACCACGAGAGACTATGGACTCTGAAAAACAATCTGAGCGGTTTGAAGTGGCAGGGGGGTGGGAGGTTGGGGTACCAGGTGTTGGGTATTATAGAGGGCACGGATTGCATGGAGCACTGGGTGTGGTGAAAAAATAATGAATACTGTTATGCTGAAAACAAATTTAAAATAAATTTTTAAAAAAAGACTGAATGAATTTTTAAATTCTACCTCTGAAACTAATAATATACTATATGTTAATTATATTGAATTTAAATTGAAAATTTTTTAAAGAAGAAAGATTATGTGAAACATTATTTTATCTACTGTAGTGATGCTGGCATGGGTGTTGGTACCCACTCTATCTCCTCTTGTGTCTCATTCAGAAGAAACCACTAACATCTCTCAATTTATAGCAGTGTGAAAATGAGTTCTAGACACGTGAATAACAGATTTGTTTATATAAGTAAGTTCTGAGTACAACTGACAATGTTTTCTTTGCTTTGACCACTAGCTCTATTGTAAGAAAGCAAAATCTAACATCATGCACTTATGGAGGATCTTACCATATACATACTCTCTGTGAATCTTGCTCCTGACTTTTTTGACTATTAAATATCCTCAATTATTTTCTAAAAAGTCAAAATTTTGTATATGGGCTCTCATATGTGTCATGAGAGAGAGAGGAATGAGACAGACGGAACGAACACACATACACTTGGCTCAGACATCTGTAAAGTAAGATTTGATATATCATAAATAAAACAAAATATCCATAAGACACATTCTGCACCTTTTGTATGATAGCATAGAATGAATTTCAAGATAAAAATGCTATTCAGTTTTTACTCTTGGTGACCCTTAACACTAACAAGACATGAATTTACCACCCTTG
>NW_026739849.1:0-14063 GCF_022355385.1 Mustela nigripes | reverse complement strand
CTTAACGACTGAGCCACCAATGCGCCCTCATATTTACCATTCTTATGAACATAAGTAACTTCTAATTAGAAAAAAAAAACAAGCTTTTTCGCAACAGGTCTGCCACCAGAACACAGGTGTCGTGAAAACCACCGCTCAACCTAAACCAGAATGGGGAAGGAAAAGACTCATATCAACATTGTTGTCATTGGACACGTAGATTCGGGCAAGTCTACCACTACTGGTCATCTGATCTACAAATGTGGTGGGATCGACAAAAGAACTATCGAAAAATTCGAGAAGGAGGCTGCTGAGATGGGAAAAGGCTCCTTCAAGTACGCCTGGGTCTTGGATAAACTGAAAGCTGAACGTGAACATGGTATCACCATTGATATCTCCCTGTGGAAATTCAAGACCAGCAAGTATTATGTGACCATCATTGATGCTCCAGGACACAGAGACTTTATCAAAAACATGATTACAGGCACATCCCAGGCTGACTGTAATGTCCTGATTGTTGCTGCTGGTGTTGATGAATTTGAAGCAGGTATCTCCAAGAACAGGCAGACCCGTGAGCATGCCCTTCAGGCTTACACAGTGGGTGTAAAACAACTAATTGTTGGTGTTAACAAAATGGATTCCACTGAGGCACCCTACAGCCAGAAGAGATACGAGGAAATCGTTAAGGAAGTCAGCACCTACATTAAGAAAATTGGCTACAACCCCGACACAGTAGCATTTGTGCCAATTTCTGGTTGGAATAGTGACAACATGCTGGAGCAAAGTGCTAATATGCGTTGGTTCAAGGGATGGAAAGTCACCCGTAAAGATGGGAATGCCAGTGGAACCACACTGCTTGAAGCTCTGGATTGCATTCTGCCACCAACTCGTCCAACTGACAAGCCCTTGCATCTGCCTCTCCAGGACATCTACAAAATTGGTGGTATTGGTACTGTCCCTGTGGGCCGAGTGGAGACTGGTGTTCTTAAGCCTGGCATGGTGGTCACTTTTGCTCCAGTCAATGTTACAACTGAAGTCAAGTCTGTTGAAATGCACCATGAAGCTTTGAGTGAGGCTCTTCCTGGGGACAATGTGGGCTTCAATGTCAAGAACGTATCTGTCAAAGATGTTCGTCATGGCAATGTGGCTGGTGACAGCAAAAATGACCCACCAATGGAAGCAGCTGGCTTCACAGCTCAGGTGATTATCCTGAACCATCCAGGCCAAATTAGTGCTGGATATGCACCTGTGCTGGATTGTCACACAGCTCACATTGCTTGCAAGTTTGCTGAGCTGAAGGAGAAGATAGATCGTCGTTCTGGAAAAAAAGCTGGAAGATGGTCCCAAGTTCTTGAAATCTGGTGACGCTACCATTGTTGATATGGTTCCTGGCAAGCCTATGTGTGTTGAGAGCTTCTCTGACGATCCTCCTCTGGGCCGTTTTGCTGTTCGTGACATGAGACAGATGGTTGCTGTGGGTGTCATCAAAGCAGTGGACAAGAAGGCAGCTGGAGCTGGCAAGGTCACCAAGTCTGCCCAGAAAGCTCAGAAGGCTAAATGAATATTATCCCCAATACCTGCCACCCCAGTCTTAATCAGTGGTGGAAGAACGGTCTCAGAACTGTTTGTGTCAATTGGCCATTTAAGTTTAATAGTAAAAGACTGGTTAATGATAACAATGCATCATAAAACCTTCAGAAGGAAAGGAGAATGTTTTGTGGACCATTTGTTTTTTTTTGTGTGTGTGGCAGTTTTAAGTTATTAGTTTTTAAAATCAGTACTTTTTAATAGAAACAACTTGACCAAAAATCTGTCACAGAATTTTGAGACCCATTAAAACAAAAGTTTAATGAGAAACAAAACAAAACAAAAAAACAGAAAATTCAAAGTATGCACCATCCTCCCTTACAAAATATTATTTTTCCTGGATTCTTTTCTATTGACCAGGATTATCATCATTAATTAACAGTGCCCTGTCAGAAGAAGCAGAATCAATCTCTTGTCATTTTCCCCCAAGCTTCCTGAATGAAATCATATAAAAGAAGGTCACCATACAAATGGCAAGGTGGATTACAAATTTGTAATTGCAGCCAGTATAAAAACCAAGAACTGAGAATAATAGACCCTAGTAAGGGATGCCTGGGTGGCTCAGTTGGTTAAGCAGCTGCCTTCGGCTCGGGTCATAATCCCAGAGTCCTGGGATCAAGTCCCATGTCCGGCTCCTTCTCAGCAGGAAGCCTGCTTCTCCCTCTGCCTCTGCCTGCCATTCTGTCTGCCTGTGCTTGCTCTCGCTCCCTCTCTCTCTCTCTGACAAATAAATAAAATCTTTAAAAAAAAAAAAAAAAAAGACCCTAGTAAAAATCATAGCTAATCTTCAGATTCAGCTATATTCAGGAGAAAGCAGTGCTGCTGGGCGACAAAAGAAAGAATAGGTGGGGTGCCTGGGTGGCTCAGTGGGTTAAGCCTCTGCCCTCGGCTCAGGTCATGATTCCAGGGTCTTGGGATCAAGCCCCGCATCGGACTCTCTGCTTGGCAGGGAGCCTGCTTCCTCCTCTCTCTCTGCCTGCCTCTCTGCCTACTTGTGATTTCTCTCTGTCAAATAAATAAATAAAATCTTTAAAAAAAAAAAAAAAAGAAAGAAAGAATAGGTAAACTGGATTTCATAAAAATTTTAAAAATTTTATACATCAAAGGACAGTACTGCAAATAAAAAGGCAACCCAAAGAATGGGAGAAAATATTTGCAAATTATGTATCTGATAAGAGATTAATATCCAGGATATATGAAGAACTCCTATGACTCAACAATAAGAAGCAAACAATTGAATTACAAAATGTACAATGGTCCTAAATAGAAAATTCTACAAATGGCCATTAAGAACATGAAAAGATGCTCGACATCATTAGTGATCAGGGAAATACAACTAAAAACTGCAATAAGATACCATTTCACAGCTATAAAAATAGTTATTATAAAAAACAAACGACAAAAACAGAAAATAACCAGTGTTGGCCAGGATGTGGAGAAACTAGAACTCTTGAGTATTGCTGGTGGGAAAGAAAAAGGATAACGCAACTGTGGAAAACAGTCTGGCAGTTCTTTAAAGAGTTAAAACAGAGTTACCAAAAGATATAAAAATTCCATTTCCAGACATATACCCCCAAAAACTGAAAGCAGGGACTCAAACAGATAACTGTACACCAATGTCCACAATAGCCAAAAGACTGATACAATCAAAATATCCATCAACAGATGAACAGAAAAACAAAATGTGGCATAAAATTCCAAACAGTGGAATTTTACTAAGTCTTAAAAAAGAATGAAATTTGGACTTAAATTACAATATGGATGATCTTTGAAAATACTATGGTAGGTAAGATAAGTCAGACACAAAAGGACAACTACTGTTTGATTCCACTTTTATGAGGTAGCTGGAATAGACAAATTCCTAGAGACAGAAACTAGAATAGGGATTACCAGAGACTTGGAGAAGAACGTTTTTTATTTAATGAAAACAGTGTTTGTGTTTCTATATAAGGCTGATGGTTGGGCAATACTGTGAATGTATTTAATACAGAATTATGCACCTAAAAATTATTCTTATGGTAAACTTCACGTTATGTATGTTTTACAATTAAAAGAATGGAGTGCATGAATGCTTAATCCAGCTTCAGGTGCAGCCACAGACATCCATACTTGTCACTGATGACTATAATGATAAGTACTGAACCTGTACACCAGGTTAATACCTCTGAATCTTGGGATACCTAAAATAATTTTGGGGTGTTTTTGTTTTCTACTTCAGGGATGATGCAGTTTTAGAATTCTCATGTCTCCCAGATGAAGAAGCTTGGTAAAGAGTTAAGAGGCTATCCAAAGTCAAGAACTTTAAAAAGGTTTATCATAAATACTTTTTCTTAAAAGTATCATATCCCCTGATTTTCATATTGGGTTCAGCTATTTGGAAAACATTAAAGAGAAAGTTTAGGAAAATAATTTCATTTACATTTCATTGTACTCACAAATCAATACCACTCATCAATTAACGTGAAAACAAGCAAGATTAGTTATATAAAAGAAGTTGCGGGGCGCCTGGGTGGCTCAGTGGGTTAAAGCCTCTGCCTTCGGCTCAGGTCATGATCTCAGGGTCCTTGGATCGTGCCACACATCCGGCTCTCTGCTTGGTGGGGAGCCTGCTTCCTCCTCTCTCTCTGCCCGCCTCTCTGCCTAATTGTGATCTCTGTCTGTCAAATAAGTAAATAAAATCTTTAAACCTAAATAAATAAATAAATAGAAGAAGGTGCTTCCAAACTGATGGTTACAGAAGGGAGGTATGGTTGGGGGAATGGGTGAAATAGGTGATAGGGATTAAAGAGTACAGAGTATACTTGTAGTGATGAGCACAGGGTATTGTTTGCAACTGTTGAATCACTATATTGTACACCTAAAACTTACACCACACTGTATATTAACTAGCCTGAATTTAAATTAAACCTTTTTTAAAAAAAAAAAAGAACTTGCTTCCAAAGGAGGGCATGCTATTCACTACTAGGGGAAAACTTTTTCTTCCCCACAATCATCATGAAGAGTAATGAGGGTATGGAGGGAAGAAGAGGAAAGAAAAGGGGAAGAGACAACCAACCAAAAATCGCATACAAAAAAGTATGACAAGTTCAAAGATAGTACTTAAAAAGATTTTAACTCAAAACTTTCTTTGACAATGTCAAATTCCTTTAAACAACCTGAATGAACATTTCAAACTAACCTAATTTTTCTTAATTCAGGTATTACATATAGATTAAAAGTGAGAGTGAGAATTACCTTTTACACATCTACAAAAGACAAAGCATGTATCAAAATCCTAAATGTTAATTTTCCCTCAAACTGACCATATGATTTACATTTAATTATTTAAAGTCAAGAACTTTAAAAAGGTTTATCATAAATACTTTTTCTTAAAAGTATCATATCCCCTGATTTTCATATAATAGAATGATATTTCTATAATAGGATTATAGAAATTCTATAATAGAATAACATTTTCTATAATAGAATAACATCTTCCCCTAAGTGATATAGTAAGTAAGCTACATTTATAAAAATTCCACTTATTAACATACCTGTTTAATATAGGAAATGGTAGCTTCCCGAGGAACCTCCAGCTGAATATAAATCCCAGTGGGCAAAAGGAAATCCACAGGTATGGAGCCATCAGATGCTAACTGTGAATCCACTGCCCAGATGTCAAGGATGTCTGCCATAGCAGGAGGCATTATGAAATTGAAGCACATTCATAACCATGGGGCCCTAAAAATTATTAAGTAAAACGTGGTGAAACAGAAAATTAGCCAAATCTTATAATAAAATATGTTAAAGACCACCAATCCATAATTAGTCTTTGGATTTCAATATAGCCAATAATATAACAAATGGCTAATTAAAGATTAAGCCACCAGAAACAAAATTATTTTAAAACACTGTCGGTTATCATTAGATCCATTACACACACACACTCTACTCAAATTCAACAAAAGTGTATCACATATGAAAAATGAAAGATTTAAGATTAGAGGTTTCTAAGAAATTCCGTTAACAACCACTCAACAGGTGATTCCAGATTTTATTAAATAATATTGGCTGCTTTCGCTGAGTTCTCTGCAAACTCCAATGAAAACAGTAGTCAAGAGGGCCTTCTTTCAAATATAATTTTCTATCTGGGCACCTGGGTGGCTCAATCAGTTGAGCATCTGTCTGACCCTCGATTTCAACTTAGATCATGATATTGGGGTCATCAGGTCAAGCCCTGTGTTGGGCCCCATACTCAGCAAGGAGTCTGTGATTTTCTCCCTTTCTCAAATTGCCTCCCCCCACCCCATTTAGACACACTCACTCTAAAATAAATAAATCTTTTTTTTTTAATTTATCAATCTCATGTGAGAAACAAAATGTCATGAACTTACAGTCTCATGACCCATCACCTAAGAATTAAAAACACCAAATTCCTCAACCCAGCTGGCAAGGCCTTTTGTGCTATGTTTCTGGACTAATTTCCTTTGGTTGTCCTAATACTGCACCACCTTAGCCTTTGTACCACAAAGGCTACTAATCTACTGTTGGAACTATGTTCAGACAAATGTTGACACTCCTGGAATCAAACCCCTATTCCAACAAATGTGCCCCTGAACTGCACCTTCAAGACTTCCTTGAGAGCTTCCTTGAAGAAAGCACGCAATAATAGTGGGCGGAACACGGGCACTAAAGTTAATTAAATCAAGATTCAAATCCCATTTACTGAAAGAATGAAAGCATCACATCAAAAGAGACAAGAGCCAACTTGAAGCATTTCTGAGCATCAAAAATATCCATGACATCCACGGGTTGAAATGCATCAAAAATATAAAAATGACTTAATAATAATAAAAAGAAACAAATAAACAATTTACTGATCACCACTGGAGATTGCTAAGACCAAGTCCCTATTCTGAAAATTGATAAAGAATGGGGAAGCAGGGCACCACTGGCTCAGTGGGTTAAGCCTCTGCCTTCAGCTCAGGTCATGGTCTCAGGGTCCTGGGATCGAGTCCCACATCGGGTTCTTTGCTCAGCGGAGAGCCCGCTTCCCCCTCTCTCTCTGCCTACTTGTGATTTGTCTCTCTCTCTCTCTCTCTGTCAAATAAATAAATAAAACTTAAAAAAAAAAAAAAGAATGGGGAAGCAAATCAAACATGTTTTGACCAGCTTATACCAAATATTTCAGGGTAACCAAATGAGTGATGAGGGTAAGGTTTTTCCTTAAGTTTTAGAACAACTTTAGTTCATAAGCACAGAAAGAACGATAAAATTAGAAAACCATCGTTGTGCAACCTCTAATGAAACAATGAATCTAGGCAATAATGCATAATTTATGGATGCTAAAAAATTTTACAAAATAAAGTGAAAGGATGATGAGTAACTTTATAATGAACAGTATCAGGTTAACACTATCTAAATCCTGTGACTAATCCAGACATATGTCTCCTCCTGCAATGCAACAGAAGTACTAACCACACCCTATAGGATATAGTTGATTTTGGAAAACAAACAAAAAGAACCTGAATTTAATCAAGACTCTAAATCTGAATTATTTATCATTTTACAAGAAATAGGAAAACAGAGACAGGAATTAAAGACTTCAAGGAAACATCAGTCAAGTTCCTAATGAATCATCAATTAAAAAAAGTAATCAACAAAAACAAAAGAAGCTAATCAACAATAAGGAAAGAAAATGATGCAAGGACTGTTAACAATCAACATTTAGGAGGGGCACCTGGGTGGCTTAGTTGGTTAAGCCTAGAGCTCTTCATTTTGGAATAGGTCATGATCTCACAGTTCTAAGATCAAGCCCTGCCTCAGTTCCGTGTTGGGAGTGGAGACAGCCAAATCCAACACTTATTTCACCAAATCAGCTATAAAAACCTATCTTTAGGGACGCCTGGGTGGCTCAGTCGGTTAAGCTTCTGCCTTCAGCTCAGGTCATGCCTGGGATCCAGTCCCACATCAGGCTCCTTGCTCAGCAGGAAGCCTGCTTCTCTCTCTGCCTTTGCCTGCGCCACTCTGCCTGCTTGTGCGTTCTCCCTCTGACAAATAAATAAATAAAATCTTTTTTTTTTTTTAAGATTATTTATTTATTTATTTGAGAGAGAGACAGTGAGAGAGAGCATGAACAAGGAGAAGTCAGAGGGAGAAGCAGACTCCCCATGGAGCTGGGAGCCCAATGCGGGACTCGATCCCGGGACTCCGGGATCATGACCTGAACCCAAGGCAGTCGTCCAACCAACTGAGCCACCCAGGCGTCCCTAAATAAAATCTTTTAAAAGAAAAAAACAACAAACATCTTTAAGACAAACTGGGAAATTAAATATAAATTACATATTAGATGATTTTAAGGAAATACTGTTGCATTTGTGAAGTATAATAATGGTCTGGTGGTGGGGCACCTGGCTGGCTCATTTAATGAAGCATATGACTCTTACTCGTGGGGTTGAGTTCAAGCCCCACAACTGGTGCAGAGATTACTTAAAAATGGGATCTTAATAGATTAAGATCTATCTATACGCTGCCTACAAGAGACTCACTTTAGACCTAAAGACACCCGCAGATTGGAGATGGAGAACCACCTATCATGTTAATGTATGTCAAAAGAAAGTTGGTGAGAGAGCAGAGAGGAGCAGAAGGAAAGAGCAGAGGGAAAGAGCAGGGAACAAGGAGAAGGAGATACCCTGCCGGGCAGGGAGCTCTATGTGGAGCTTGATGGACTCGATTCCAAGACCCTGAGATCATGAGCTGAGCCAAAGGCAGATACTTAAACAACTGAGACACCCAAGTGCCTCCAAACTGGTCTGCTTTCTTACATCATACACAAAAATAAATTCAAAACAGATGAAAGACTTTAGTGTGAGACAGGAAACCATCAAAATCCTACAGAAGGGGCGCCTGGGTGGCTCAGTGGGTTAAAGCCAGCTTTATTGCTCAGCTAGGAGCCTGCTTCCCCCCTCTCTCTCTGCCTGCCTCTCTGCGTACTTGTGATCTGTGCCTGTCAAATAAATACATAAAATCTTAAAAAAAAAAATCCTACGGGAGAACACAGGCACCAACCTCTCTGACCACAGCTGTAGCAACTTCTTACTAGACATATCACCAGAAGCAAGGGAAACAAAAGCAAAAATGAACTATTATGACTTCATCAAGTCATACAAGCATGCAAAAAGCTTCTGCACAGTGAAGGAAAGCAATCAACAAAACTAAAAGGCAGCTAAAGAATAGAAGATACTTGCATGCATACTGATAAAGGGTAAGATTCCAAAATCTAACAAAGAACTTACGAAACTCAACACCCAGAAAACAAATAACCCAGTTAAGAAATGGGCAGAAGGCATGAAGACATTTCTCCAAAAAAGACATTTAGATAGCTAACAGACACATGAAAAGATGCTCAACATCACACATCATCAAGGTAATACAAATCAAACCACAATGAGATACCATCTCACACCTGTCAGAATGGCTAAATTAACAACACAAGAAACAACAGGTGTTGGCAAGGATGCAAGAAACCGCACTCCCTGAATATTCAAGCCTTTACTGATTCCTCTACCCTAACTCTTACACCCTTTTATAATCTGGACCCATTACACTGACACTTATACAGGCCCTGAAACTTTCTGATGTGCCAGTCCTGTTTCTGATGGCAAGATAGTGCACTGATGAAAGACTGTGGTCTCAGAATCCAACAGCTTACTTGTGAGAGTTCGTTCCATCCCTTACCGGCTGAAAGATCTCGGGCAAATCATGTATCTTCTCCCCTACTTAAGTTCCCTTATCTGTGAAATGATGAAATCAACAGTAACTACCTTAGAGCACATAGCTATAAAAATTAAAGAAAGAACGCCTGGAACTTAGTAAGTTAAATATAAATATTTGCAACTAACTTGGTTTTTTTAATTCAAAAGCCCTAAGTTCTTTTGAGCTATGAATTATATATTTTCAACTACTTTCATTTCCCCAAAAGTGATCAGCACATAGTAGCTATTTTTTAACTGTTCAATGTTTTTAAGACAAAACATTATTATCCCTACTCCTACAATTCAAAAAAAAGCTCACAGGGTAATAAAATCTAAAATAGCTAAAGGTGAGTTCTT
Organism: Mustela nigripes; assembly: GCF_022355385.1. Lineage (NCBI taxonomy): Eukaryota > Metazoa > Chordata > Mammalia > Carnivora > Mustelidae > Mustela > Mustela nigripes. The sequence goes on along the minus strand of NW_026739849.1, from coordinate 4,407 downwards.
ACTCTGTGCCAGCATTCTAGTAATTTCTTTACATGCATTTCTGTATTTTATCCTTATTACCCCCCTATGGTAATATTATTACTCCTTGAGGAACTTAAAGAGGTTGTTATCTCATAGCTACCAAATAACAGTCCTGGATTTGAAGATGGGTCTAGCTACAGAGTATGAGCACTATACAACCCTCTGCATAATAACTCTTAAATTACCAGAAAAAAGTTTTTATTATTATATTATTACTAACCATAATAAACCACACGTTAACTATAAGCTTCTGGAGGGCTTGACCCATGCTTTTATTTTTGCTTTTTTCCCCCCATGCTTTTTAAAGTACTGTCTCTTACCACAGTATATAAAGAAATCATTAAACTTGGGCGCTCTAAACTGATACTTTATTACAAAGATTCATTTTTATTTTTATTTATATAACAGAGAGAGAGCACAAGCAGGGGGAGTGGCAGGCAGAGGGACAGGAGAAGCAGGCTTCCCCACTGAGCAGAGAGCCTGATTATGGGACTCGATCCCAGGGCCCTGGAACCACGACCCAAGCCAAAGGCAGACACTCAACCAACTAAGCCACCGAGGCGCCCTAAACTGATACTTTTATAAACATGAACAAACTACTCACAGTTACTACAGATGTCATTAACAGTTACTGGTCCTGGAATAGCTTTAGGTACATCACTGCAGAACAGCCTATTGAGACTGTCTTTAGGAGAGTTGTTCTTCAACCTTGCAAATAGCAGGTGTTAAAGAAAATATGCTACACAAAATTATAAAGACCATGCTTTGCTTACTTTCATCACCACCACACAAAGATGGGGGAAAGCCAGCTCCTGAATACCAAGTCACAGCATGTATGACATGAATCAGGAATTTGCAACAAAAGCTGGAAAAACAGAAGTCTGCACTTAAAATAGAGAAGGGTTTATGAAACATCAGCCACCTATCATACAATTACAATCATGATAAACCTGTACATGCCCCTCCTTTCTTTAGCATGGATTTTTGGCAAGATTCTCACAACTAAAACCAAATCACCTAATAAATAACAACAGCAATAAGGGAGCATGAACCTATAAAAACAAAATTTCTAAGATCTCACCCTTACCAGACAGCTGGAAATGCTGAGGCTTCCCAGGTCCTGAAGCCCAGAAGAGCAATCTTTTCAAAGACACTACACCTCAAACCACCCTATGGCATTAACTTCCCATATACAAAATTATGAACTTCTGGGGCTATTGGATGAAAAAGCACTATAGTAGATTTAAGAATTTCTTGATGACACTGCCTTCGTCTTAGGTCAGGGCCTCAGGGTCCTATGACTGAGCCCCACGTCAGGCTCCCTGCTCAGCAGAGAGTCTGCTTCTCCCTCTGTGATCTCTCTGACTCTCACTCTCTCAAATAAATAAAAATAAAAATCTTTAAAAAAAAAAAAAGAATTTCTTGATGACATAATTATAAATAAATGAATTACAAGAATAAATTCATGGGCCCCTACCTACCTTCCTTTCTAGATCTGTTCTTCAATACTCTCACATATCCTATCCTTAATCCTGACACCCTGAACCACTGATACTTGCCAACATACCCCATACTCTCTCCTACCTCCTACCTTAACCATCATTTTCTCTCCCTAAGATGTCCTTATCTACATATCTCCTGATCAACTTACTCTTCTATTTTTTAATGATTTTTTAAAAATTATGTTATGTTCGTCAACATACAGTACCTCATTAGTTTTAACTCTTACTCTTCTAGACTCTTGGAATCCTTCCCTGATAATCCTGTGCACCCAAGCACCAGGGCATATCTATGTCAAAGCAAGAGCACGCTACACTGAAGGTCACAGGTCTTTCTCACCTCTTTATTTGCAGCTTTGACACATAGTATGGCCTCAGTAAATATTTAGATATGGGTAAATGAATAAATGAATGAGTGAACGAATTCTATGGAAGTCACTTAGGAGAACAATTGTACTGGATAATTAAAAATGTGATCTAAATCATGCCTCAGAGGAAAAATTTAACTATGTGGCTTCAATGCAGTCTCTCAGTGCCTAGTCTAGGAAATTCCATAAACAGCCCACAAACGTGACATCTTGACACGAAGTCATGGTAATATGTACCATTACACAGATAAAATGCCATACACATATAGATTTCCTAAAACTCACTAAATTTAAAATACTGAAATGATCTAATTCAGGTATTGCTTATCTATTTGCCCATGGCTTTACAAAAATCTGTCTATATTTTATAGATGTACCTTTCCATAAAAGAGTAAACCAGAAAAATATTAACGAATATACAGAATTCTGATCACATAATCACTTGCAATGGATCAAGCTTCACTTAATATCACTTTGTTTCCAATCCATACATTCCTGTCATGTGAAGAGGAACATGAAATATATCTTATCTATAACCTAAGCACTGCATTCCCACTATATAGCAACCCAGTAACAGTACAGGCATTTCCTTCCAAAACTGATGCTTTTTCAACTAACGTTTAACTATAGAACAGCTTATTCCCATAAAATGACATCTACTAAATTTAGACAGACTGGAGAATTCCCATGACGTCAAGGGATAACCATTATTTTTAATATAGGGAAAAAGAATAATTCACTAAGCTCCACATTTATGCTTTTGTATTTTCTATATCTATGCTACATTTCACAACAGAAATATTTAGAAACATTTAAATAAATTAAATTTTTAAAACTGGCCAAATAAGTTTTTCTCGTGCTATCTCAGAACCTATCAAAAAGGCAAGTTTAACCATTTAGCTTTACAGGTAATCATGCTCATTGCTTCTTAAAGGAACAGCACACCAATCCCCAAAATTAACTCTTTGATCTTCAATTTCAAGGGCAAAATCCTCACTTTCAAATGTCAACTACTTTAAAAATACTCCAATGATTCAGCAAGATAATAAAGATGCTTCTTAAGCAATACTATGTTTTAAAAAAAGACAGAAGTGTTTTTCTCTACCAGAAGTAAATTATCAAAAGGGAGTATTGCAAGATTACAAACATGTCCATTAATTTCTACCATAATATTGTCATATTAATAATTCACTAACAGGGGTGCCTCGGTGGCTCAGTGGGTTAAGCTTCTGCCTTCGGCTCAGGTCATGGTCTTGGGTCCTGGTGTGGGGTCCTCTACTCAGCAGGGAGCCTGCTTCCCACCCCACCGCCTGCCTCTCTACCTACTTGTGATCTCTGTCAAATAAATAAAAAAAACCTTTAAAAATAAATAAATAATTCCCCCCAAATAAATAAATAATTCACTAATAACTGGCTGGCTCAGTCAGAAAAGCGTGAACTTTTTTTGCTTAAAACAGGCTCCACACCCAAAGTGGGATTTGAACTCATGACCCTGAGATCAAGAGCTACATGTTCTATAACTGAGCGAAAGAGGTGCCCCGAGCAAGGAACTCTCGATCTCAAGCCCCACATTGGGCACTGGGCACAGAGCCTACTTAACACAAACACAAAACAAAACAAAACAAAATAAAACACCGCTCAGGTAAACATATGGTATGTAATTACAGCCTAACGTGTAGGTTGTACTTGTGTGTCCCTTTAATAAAAGAACTTTTGTTCAGATCAATGTTAAAGGTTTTCAAGTATTTTAAGCCAAATACTATGTAGAAGAATCGTTTTCAATCCTCTCATATTCCATATGCTTATTAAACAAATATTATACAAACACTTCAAAAACCTGAAATGAAACTATTCATATATCTTATATATGTACCTAATTTCAAAATAAACCCGTGTAATGCCCCAGCTATAACATACAAGGAGAAATAAAAGAAAAAATAAGGTTTTTCTCAATATGTAAATACTTGGACATGACCAAACATCTGCTAATGAAGCAGTCAGGTTTGCCTCTCAACACAGAATCACCATGGATATGACAATTCAGATGACTAATCCAGATGTGTTGTACTGATGATCAAATACTACAAATGCCACTCACTGGTGTCACAGATTTTCTAAATCTTTATCTTTCAACATCAATATTTTGAAACCATGTAAAAAAAATACTTTCTATTATATTTTTATGTAATATAGGGTTAAGAACTCAGCTCAGATAGTAAATAGAATTTTCACCTTATCGGAAAGAAAATTCAAAAACTGTGTTGTACATGAGACTTTTTTTGTTGTAGACAACTGTCTAATGCATTGCAGGATATCTAGTAATCCATGGCCTACTACTAAGTAGCACTTCCCCCAGTCAGCGTATCAACAAATAAACAAAATTGTCTGTCACAAATTTCAAAAACATCTTATAGGAGGCAAGTCACACTGTTCACTTTCAGTACCACTGCTCTAGGACAATTCCTATTATTTCTCAAAGTAGTAGTAACCTAGAAATGGTCTTTTTTTTTTTTTTTTTT
>NW_026739848.1:0-17268 GCF_022355385.1 Mustela nigripes | reverse complement strand
TTGGTTATCTACTGCAGAAGTGCAATGACTAAAACACATGGCATTTTGAAAGTTGGGATTTTTATGAAGGACTGCCTTACTAATACCAAAACAGTGCCCTTAAATATTCCTATCACACACAAAAAACATGGTTCCAACTTCTCTGCATCTTGGCCAACACTTGAACTTTTCGAGTATTCTAGGTATTCCCCCAGCCAGTACCCATGACGAGTCAACTTCATGGCTATGAAATGGTATGTCATTGCTTGTTATAATTAGGATTTCCTGAACTATTAGTGCTGGGAAGTATCCTTTCCATTTCCTTCCATGTGTATAGCTTTGAGGTTATTTCTCTTTCCCATATGTACATTCACACCACATTTCATTTATTTATTTATTTATTTATTTATTTATTTATTTATTTATTATTTTGGTGGTGTTGAGTTTCTGGGATCTCTAGATATTGTGGGTATTGAGCCCTGTCAGATCCATGGTTTGCAAGCATGCTCTCCCGACTTCTGGACTGTGCTTTCCCTTGGTTGATAATGTCATTCAAGTCACAAAGATTTTAAGTATTCTGAATGTCCAGTGTGTGAGTTTCCTTTTCTTTTCCATCCTGTGCCTTGCAGGGCATATCCATGAAATCATTGCCCAGTCCTGTTTTGTGGAGCTGAGGAAGATGGATGCTGCGGAGCTCGGAATTCAGAGATGAAAAAGGAGCGTTGGTGGAGGCAGGCAGCAGCAGGAACTGGAGACACACAGGCCTGATGCTGGGGTCCTGACCAGATGCGATGGCGCGATGATAGGAATAGGTATGGTGGGCAAGCAAGAGCTCGCCTTGCCCATTTTGGGCACCACTGTGTGTGGTGATGGCAGCAGTGAGACATAGGACTGGACATGTCCCCAGCTCAGCCCTTCTTCAAAGGGAGCCTTTTATTTCACCCTGCTCCAGTCCTGTTTGAAGGGTTTCTTAATCCGACGAGGGACATAGACTTCTTCCACGACAAAGGGTGATGATAGTGGTGTGGTGACACCTGTCTCCGAGGAACTTCTCATCCCTCTATCGTGAGCCACTGTGACAGGTGAGCCACTGTCTGGAGCCAAGAAGGGGTTCGAATGCCTCAAGGACACTGGGAACAACATCCAAGAGGGACCAGTCTGTCGTTGCCATGCTGAGCTGAATTCAAGTAAGACGTTTATACCCCTGTTGTGTGTTCCCAGTTCATGGTCAGGTTGTTCTGCAGGTTCTTCTATGGGAGAGAGGGCAGGGTCATGTCTGAAGGGGAGCTGGAGAGCTCTCATGTGTCCACGACTGAGATGGAGACCCTGCCCCTAGTCATCCCACAAGTGAACAAAGGGATGGATGTCATCCAGAATCCACCTTCCAGCCACTAGTATTCATGTCCCCTTTCTGGGATACTTGTAGTGAGGCCCTTGGAAAGGATGGAGGGGGTGCACCTGTGGTACACAGGAATATTACATGATTGGGGTGAGTCACCTTAAAGAAAAAAGGGTTTGCCCCCCTGTCAACAGTGCTCCGAAATGACTAGACGGTCATGAGGACTGCAACTGGTGAAAGCCTGTTTGAAAACTTCTTTAGGGCTGAAAAAGGTAGAATGTCCTGAGAATTGCCTCCTAGTGAATAGGCTACGTCATTTCATTGCTTGAGAGAAGAAAAGAAATCATCCTGTATTTTCCACACTGAAAATCAAGAAAACACAGAACCTTGGATTGTATTTTGTTGTTTTGAGGAAAGTCAGTAAGCCACCATACAGTACCTCATTAGCTTCCGAGGTAGTGCCCAGTTATTCATCAGTTGTGTAACAGTCTCAGGGTGCATCCCTTTGCATGCCCTCCTTCCCTCCTTAATCTCCTGCCTGGAATGTCCATACCCTACCACCTCCCCTCCAGCAACACTCTGCTTATTTCTTAGGGAAGAACCTCTCATCATTTTTCTCCCTCTCTGGTGGCTTCCCATTCAGTTTTCCCTCCCTTCCCCTGTGATTATCAAATGGCTTCACGCATAGGTGGAACTTAATACCCAGGGCATGGGATCCCAGTGGGCTTTCTTTTAGTGAGGTTATTGTGTACCTTTCCACGTTTGGCCGTATATCGCTTTTCCTGGGAAATGACCCATTCCAGTGATGTGTCCATTGTGTCTGGAGGGACGGGGGTTCTTCATTCTTGCTCAGGGAGTTGGGATCCTGAAGCTGGTGTCAGGAGAACCTCCTCTGTGTTCCTGTTCCACTGGTGCCCTTGTGGGACCTCCTTTTCCTTCACTGGAAGACGATGAGAGATCCAGTTGTGCAATGTTTTCCAGAAGGCCCTCTAGCTCCAATCTTCCAGGGGCTAGAAATAGCCAGCTTTGGTTTAGTCCACCAAACATGGGATAGCAATATGTCCTTCAACTACTTCATGAAGACACACAACCAAGTAGAATGGAAATACCAGAGGAGCGTAGCTCCAAGGGGATGTGGGTAAAATGCTTTTACAACAGCCAATATCATAGGAAGGTGTGTTTTTTCTGTGATCACAGAGGTGGGCACTGCCTTTCCATATCAGCAGATGTCACTTTTGTCTTTGCGCTCTTTCATTGATCTTTAATGTGCATTCACGTACAGCCTGAGACCTGATTGGGAAACTCTCAGAGCGTAATCTCATCTTCAATCTCCTAATACCCACCTTTCAAAGATAATTTTGAAAATACAGTCTAATGGGCGTACAGTATTTTTGTCGTTTCAGTTGAAGAGTAGGGATTCAGGAGTTCTGTATGTGACTCAGTGCTCAGCACAATAAGTGTCTTCTTAATCCCCACCCCCTCTTCCATCCGCCCACCTGGTTCCCACCAGTATGTTCCCTATATTTGAGCCGGTGTTTTTGATCGCCTCTCTTTCCTGATTCCCTTTATTCTTTTCTGTTTCTGAAAAGTCACACATGAATCAAAGCCCATGTTAACAAAACACCCATGGATGTTAAGTCTTGCATTTGTATCTTGGTCTGTGTGAATTGTGGTGAAGAGACCACCAGGTTCAGTCCACAGTGGCTCCCAGGGTTCCCCATCCCTGCTCTGTACCTGCCTGTCTCTCCTCTGAGTGGTTGCTGAAAGGTTTCTGACCAAGGGAACCTAGGGCAAGAGATGGTCTTTGACAGCTTCAAGCTTTCATGACCAAACCCGTTGTCACTTCCCTGAGACTCTCTTGTGTTCCATCGCTTTCTGCCCAGTATCCCGGAGCTTGGGAAGCCAGCACTGGTGTTTCGAATGGCCTTCCACAGAGGCCACAGTGGAAGCAGCCTAGGAGTGCCCAGGCTACTAGGGATAAAGGGACTCAAGCTCAGGATTTCGCTTCCACTGAACAAACTGCCTTTCCTGCCATCCTGCCTCCCTATACTCTGGAGGAGAAGAGGAGGAGAGGCCTGCAGGGGTGGACCAAGCCCTGCCTGGCTGTTGATCTTCCTGACAATCAAACACCTCTTTGTGGCTGCCAGACTGTTGCGGATCGATCTCTTCCTGGTGGTGGAAGCAAGACATAGTCCTCCTTGCTTTAGAGGGGAGAGAAGCAGCCCCTCTCCTGGGCAGCACATAGTTCTGGGGAGGGGAAGGAACTCTTAAGGACTCTCCTGGTCAGGGTTTGTTGCCTTCCTGGGGAAGGACCTGCAACGTCTCCATCTCAGGGGTCCTGAGGGCTGTCTATGCTGTTTGCCCAGATGCCTGACACAGGAATGAACCTGTCCTCTGAGGAAACAGGATTTGGAGGTGCCACCAGTAGGTACTGAGGAGGGCTGGCTCCTCTCCTTTCTGCCCCATTGAATAGCTGCTGACTCTGTAAGATTTCTGGGTTCAGGAATGAATAAGAGAGTCTGTACATGTTGTACATTACTGTAGGAAATAAAAGAACCAAACACACACGTGGGAAAGAAGAGGTATTTTGGTAAGAAAACTTTAATCCCAAGGGTTCTCATTCCTTTTTGTTGTTGTTGTTAAATAACAACCCTTTAATTATATTAAATATTGCCCCCTCCAGAACAAATAATTCTGTAGGGGAGAGGAAGGGGTGTTGAGCAGTGGATGGGGCTTGTGCACCACAAGTAGCCCAGGGGCCGAGGGGCAATCCTTGGCTCGGCCAGTGTGCACGGGTTCAGGTCTGATGGTGGCTGTAGCCAGTTATCGTGGTGCTTGTGTTCTGCTGGCCAGCTAGGACCGCAGCTCCAGCTGGCATGACAGGTTGTAGCTAAGGACAGAGGGACACCTGTGAGTTGAGCAGCAGCTGGCATTCAGGAGTCCCTCCCAGGGTTTTCCCACAGCTGGTGTCTGGCTGCTCAGGGAGCCCTAGAAGCAGGATCCCTGGCGGGGCCAGCAGAAAGAGTCCACCCCGACGTCGCCTCACCCAGCTCCTGAATGGGCCTCACCTGTCATCCTCGCTGAGCCGCTCCACAGCCCAGAACCAGGCCGTGAATGGATGCTGGGGATCTAGGCAGTAATTCTCTGCCGCCGCCTGGAGCAGCATGATGTCCGTGAGGACTCGGTATTCCTGGGCCGGGAGAGAGGCACAGGATGCACCCCGAGCCTGGGTGGGGAAGCTACAGGGCCAGGTGAGGGCCGAGCAGCGGGACAGCACACATGACCACCCTCCTGCATGCCACTTCATCTGGTCCCAAACTGTTCTCAGAGGCTAGTAGAATTAGCCCCTCCTCCATCAAGGGAAGTTCTCCTTGATGCCCTTCTGGATCCCTACTGACTGACTTGATGGGTCTTGCCCTTCATTCTTAGCAACCTGTCCCAGGAAATGGGAGATGGAGGGGAGTGGATGGAGCCAAGGAATGTTCTTCCCAGGGGCATCTCTGATAGGGGCTGCCTGCCCTTCCCTACAGCCAGGGCTACGTATGCTCACCTTATTCTTTTTGTGGTGGTTGATCTCACTGCCCTGGAAAGCAGACAACCATTGTCCTTCAGAGAGAGGCCCCTGGTCAGGCCTAGCACCTTACACCCACCCCTTCTGAGGCTGCACGTAGGCCAGGACCCAGGAGGGGGCCGCCAAGCCACACATACAATGAGACTGGGGTTAGGGCAAGCCCTGGGGTCCAGAGGAAGGAAGACTGGGGGCTGGTGAAAGGGCTCCAGGTCGGCACCCTGCAGCACAACACTCTGTGGTGATTGAAGGGAGCAGCAGACGCCTCAGGCAGGCAGGGCCTGCTGGGCTCCTGAAGTGTGGCTGACGTGCAGGGTCCTGACTTCACTGTCCTGGACAGGCAAGCTCTGAGGGAGAGGCTGCGACCCATGCATACAGAGCGCATGTAGCTTCACCTTCAGGATGTGCTGGTGCTTCCCCAGTCTTGGGCCACCCATCTGGGTGCAGACTCCCTTCCCTCAGCACTGAGATGGGCAAGAGACCCCAGTTCCCAGGGGCGGCTGTGAGGCTGTGGGGAAGGGAGGTCTCCAAAGGACTCAGAGCTCAGGGCTCAGTCCGGGGACTCTCTGCTCCCTGTCCTCAGGACTCTGGTTCCTCCTCCACAATCCTCAGGCTCACCCATCTCCATGTAGTCCTCCATTGCTGTATCCAACACCACCAGGTCAGAGAGGAAAGTGCCAAGGTATGGGACGACACCCTGTGTCATGAGGGGTAGGTTTGGTATGAGTCCCTGCTCTCTGGTGCCCACAGGGGCCCTCCCCGAAAAGACTTCAGCGTCCTGACCCACCCCACTTTTCCCACATGGAAAAGGGCCTAGGACCCTTAGTTGCTTCCCCTCGATTCGCTTTCCCCTCACCTTCCCAGAATATCAGACTCCTCCTTATGCCCTCCAGGGCCTGCTTTTTGAAATTCAAAAAATCACCGGCTATGGAGCCCTGGGCCCCTCCCCAGCCCCAAATCCATTCTTGACCCAGCCTGCTAGACTACTTCCTCCTGGTCACCGGGAAAGAAGACATTGAGCAACTGTGGTGGCAGGAGGTGGAGCTGGAGTTGCAGGTCCCACCTGTCCTGATCTGGACGCTTCTAGCCCTCAGGGAGGAGCCCCTCTCCCCTGGCCTTGGAGGCCCTGTCCCTCAGGCACACTCACCTTCTTCAGCAGCCCCTTCTGCGCTCTCTGCAGCTGCCTCACCAGGCTGGCAAGTTTATTCGAGGGCCCCTTCTAGAGGGCCAAGGACAAGATCCTTGAGAGCAAAATAGCCTCAGTCCCCTTGCGCCCACCGTCTTTGACTTCAGACCCTAGAGGTCAGACCTACGTCTGCTGATACTGACGCTCCATTCCCCTGAAGCATGCCACGAGTCCTTCTAGAACAATCTCAGCTCCCCCATTCAGTCCATGGGGGACCTGGAGCTTGGAGCCTGGCCTCCCTGAGCCTGTTATCCCATGGGCAGAAGGGGGAACTCCACCTACCTCCTGTGGTCTCCTGAGCACTCAGGATCCTCTTACAATCATCATTTTTGTGGCCCACAACCCATCCCCAACCCCATCTGTGAGCAGGGGCCTGTCCTCTGGGCTGTCCGCGTTCCTCTGGGCCCCCATGTGGACCTTCTTGATGGACACAGAGAGACCTGAAATCTAGCCTAGGGAGTCTGGATGGGCAGCTTGCCCCAGCCCCAGGGGGAATCTTCAGCCCAGGCTGTCAGCACATTCATGCCAAAGGCTTCTGCTCCCCGAGGAATGCTTCAGGCCATTCCCTACTTCATCCACACATGATCATGCCTCCTCACACCCCTCTCCTGTCCTTCGAGCCCTGCACCTCCTGTGCTACCTTGATGAGTAGTTCCCTGCCCTGGGGGTTGTCTTCTCTGCAGAGCTTTTGGAATGTTCAGAAGCTCTTCCTGAAGAGAGGGAAAGAAGTTAGGCTCAGGGGAGGCCTAACGTGGCAGGGTAGAGTGCGAGTCCCTTTTCTTGGAGAACCCCCACATGTCCACGGGGCTGGCTGAGGGTTTGCTCTGTGCTGCTCTGAGCACTGGGGTCTTCGTAGTACATGGGAGGGAGTTCTCCTGGGCATCCCCCAGGGCGTCCCTTCCCAGCTTAATTGAACAGCTCGGTTTGGGTGGGGTACTGGCTGAACCATGGGCAGCGACTTCAGTGGCTGCCAAGTCACCACGTGGAAATATGGAATTCAGCTGAGGCCAGGGTGGGGCATGGAGGACATTGGATTTTTCAAGCAGGAGGCATGGTGGCCAGGAAGGCTAAGAGGAGCAGCCCTGGGCCTAGGTCCTTTGGTCAGGGTTTGTTGCCTCCCAGGAGGTCCAAGCTGACTGAGGGCGGCAAAGAACAGGCCTGTGGGAGATCCTGCCTCCATCCTGGTCCCTCCTGCAGAGAAGCCTCCTCACCTGGAAACGTTGTCCCATGTCCTCTGCAGGCAGTGAATGGAGACACTCTGCAGAGCCTCCAGGATGGCACGCAGGGAGGAGTAGTTCCCTAGGATCTGACAGGCCTGGGGGAGGGAAGAGAAGGAGCTGTCAGTGGGAGAGCAGGAGCCCTAGATGCTCGAGAGTTTTAGTGCCCCCCTCGATTTAGGGCTCCCCCATGGATGAAGCTGATGTCCAGGGAGCTGCAGAAGGGCACAGGTCAGTCCTAAAGAGGAACACTGCTGGCGAGAGGGAGGATTTTCCCTCACTGCAAAGGAGGGGTCACGTAGGAACTGAGCGTCCCAACGTTGGGCAATGCCCCTGGGAGGAAGAGCCTAGGGACCACAGGTCTAAGAGCAGGGCCTTCAGCCCTGAGAAGGGAGCAAGACAGAAGAGCAGTTCCCGAGGCTCAGGAGAGCCTCAGGGAGCTGGGCCTCCCACAGCATACCTTGGCCACCCGGATCCAGTGGCCCACCACCACGGCCCTGTCCTGGGCTGTCATGCTTGGGTCGCCAAGGCACGTGGTGATGATGCAGCTGGCCACAACATTGAACTGGGCGATGGTGGCCCGGACTGTGGGTGCCACGTGCTCATTGCCAGGCCTGTTCCTCCGGGACCAGACGGAGCCCAGGCACTGATGGGGCACCATCTTCTTGAACAGCTCCTAGGGGACAGGGGGAGGATTGTTGAGCCCCACACATGTTTGCCCATGCAAGACTTATGTCCTCGGGAGGGGTCCCAGGTCAGAGCTGGGGCTCAGGAGGCTGTGAATGTGGCCGGAGCCTGCTTAGAGAGCCTGGATTTCATGCCCCTCTTCTCCGAGGTAAGCCAGTGCGGGATGCCCCAGGAGCCAAGAGAGGCAAGGGAAGGGAGGAAGGCGTGTGCACCCTGATCATTCCATGTCCAGGGGGCCGCTCCAGGTGGTGCTCCCAAGGGGGCATCTCCTCCTCCAAATGCTCATCCCTGCGGTCCCTGTCTCCTTTCAGGTGCCCATTGTTACCTGGTGGTTAAAAGCATGACTTTCCGTGTCTAGCCTGTCCTTCAGGACACATCAGATGCCTAAGCCAGGTTGATGGTGCTCAGGCTCCCAGGCAGATGGGTGGGCGACCCAGGGATGGGACTGCACACAGGGAGCTGCTCCTCCCCCCGAGGGACCAGAGCCTTCCCATTTATGGTCTCTCGCTTCTGACTCATTGCATCTGTGTGGTACCTCTCCCTCAGTCCTTCTCAGTGTCTGTCTCCACAGTCCGCAGCTGGACAGTGAAAGCTCAGGTCTATAAACCATGATGGGTTTCAACGGTTGGTTAGGGCCGCAGCTGAGAATTGTCCCCATATTCTAGGAGTCCACATCGGGGAAAGGGAGGCATAGTTCAGCTGAGAGTAGTAAAAATGTTTGACCTGCCCTTTGACCCTGAAGGTCCAGATGCTCACTGTATACATGTAGTACAGTTGTTCTGCCACCAGTTTGGGATGGAATTCCTGGAGGTCAGGCTTCTTCTCTTTCAGCTCATTCTTGTTTTGGCTGGAAACCTCTGGTATTGCCGTGGGCTCATGGCAACTGGGATAGCTGGAGTGAAAATTTCCATGCAAACTGATGGCCTTGCTGCTGGGGTTAGACCCGTCATTCATACAGGACATGGGAGCCCCTGTCCCAGTTCTGGAACAGCTGAGGAATGGGAGGCTGATAATGACCCTGAAGGTGAGGGCATATGCAGAGCCTGGAATTCCTCTCGTTTAATGGGATGCCCTTTGGCTGGCTCAGCTGCTTAAATGAGTCACAGAGCTGACACTGAGGCAGGAGAAAGGGAAATTTTCAGCGATATCACTGACATTCCATGTGCCTTTCCCTAAACAGGACAGATCCCATGGCCTCTCAAGGAATACCCAGTGCATGAACCCCATCCCATATGGCCTTCTCTGTTTGCAATGCCCCTTACCCTCCACCTCAGCCTCTTTGAGCTGCAGAATTTCATGCTGCCTCAACAGAATGGGGGTATGGGTGTTCAGGTCCCAGTCATGCCACTTGAGGTACACATAGGCCCCTTGACCTGGACATGGGCACTGTGCCTGGACTGCCCAATACCCTGCAGTGTCTTCTTAGTCCAGGTTCCTATAATGGGACACAGAGTGCTAGGGAGAGTCATATGTGGAGCAGAGTCAGAGACCTGGCTTTTCCTTCCCCACACTACACCCACAAAACCATTCTTTCTGTCTGAGCCCCACAGAATGACGCCAGCCCTCTTCCAATCCCTCTGGAGCTGTCCTTGCTGACAGCTGACCAGGATGGATGAGTGACCCCCCCATAGGCAGATCTTTTTCCCCCTCAGTCATGCATCCTCCATGCAGACTAGTATCAAGGATATATTGGAGGCCAGTTGGTAAGTGGTCTGGTCCCCACACCATTTCTCCTTGGCACCACTTGCTGTGGTCATCGGAGGCAGACATCCAAAGGGGCAGGTAGAACAAGAATGAGCCACCCAAGAGATGGGTGTTAAAGGCACCAATTCAGCCCACAGTGGGCTCTGCTTCCCAGGGAGCTTGGCAGCCCATCCTCAGCTCTCTTGGATTCATTGGCTTCTTCACAGGAAGCTGCCCCATTAAGCTCTCCCATGGAAATCAAGAGTTCTGGGAGATCCATGGTTTGGGACGTTCCTCCCCAGCAACAACCCTTGTCATATCCCACACTGCTCTGTGGAGGCAGCAGGCCCTCCTTTGGGATCTAAAGACCTATTGTGTTCTTCCTGATCTTACAGTGCATCCTCATGGTTCCAATAGAGGTGGATCCATTTATCACATGAGTAGGCCACAGAGATGGCCCATCTGATGAACTCTAGACCTGCATTCTTTGGATGTGGACAGTGCCTATCTGACCCTCGGACATAATTTAGACCCAGACATTGTGTCTACTTTACCCATACACTGCTTTTGGTGACTAGAGAGTGTCTGTATTCCTAGGTGTTTAAGACCCATGATTGAATGCAATCACCCAAAGAAGACTTTGCAAATCCTGAGTGGCCCTTGGGCTGCTCTGCCTGCTCCCAGTCTCCCCTGAACTGGACACTTAAAGGACCACAACCAGGACAAACTAGAAGGAATCTCAGAAATCCTTTGCAAATAGAAAACCTGCCAGATTTCCATTTCCTTTTCATACCCAGAAGGGCCACAGACTTGTGAGGGTTGAGCCTGAATGCATCTTCCCTGGAGAGAGAGAATTTTTCAGAGGGAAGATGCCTAGCATGTCCAGCAGCCCTTTCTACAGAGCCGGGCCCCAGAGAAGCACATGCCATATTTTCTCCCATGACTTCCCACAGTCGCCCTATGAGGTTCATCTTCTTAGCACCCCCACTTTTCAGTAGAGGAAAGAGAGGTTCAGAGAGGTGCTTTAACATGCCTAAGACATACAACTAGTAGACAGAAAGCTCCCCCTTGTGCTGTGTATGGAGTGTGCACTCACCTATTGAACTGCTGATCCTGGACCTGCTCGGCCTACGTGACCATCTGGTAGATGGATCACATTGTTGCGAGGTTTGAGAAACTCCTATCCGGGAAGGATAGGAGCAGGGAAAGTATGCAATTTTGCACTGTGCCTTCTCTGAGCGCCAGCATTGTGCAGGCCTCATCCAGAGACCAGAATTATTTCTTTTCCACCAGGTAGACAAGGGGGTGTGTTTCGGGGGCTATATAGTCAGCTTCAACACCATGAACCACCAGGAAGAGCAGGGTCTGGAGCTCAGACTGCATCCTCCCATCCCTATGGGAACTTGTGCAAGACGACGAGGGACTTGAGTGCCCACCCAGAAAAAAGGTTCTAGGCTGAAAACCTAAAACCAACCGATTGTAGGTTTCCAAAGGACCATGTAGGCTTAAAAGTACTGGTGACTTCAACATGTTCTGTTAGCTGGACAACGATAGCATATCTGTCTCTTCATAACCTGTGTGAAGAGACATGTGCCTTGGAGTCATGAGGAAGGATCCCTACTGTCGAGAGGAGAAAAGAGAGGCTGAGAATCTCCAAGTCTGCTCAAGATCATCAGCCCTGATCCTGAGAACTGTCCAAAGCATGGGCTGCATGGGCTTTCACCTATGCTGATGAGTCTTGGCCTATTGATTTCAGGGGGAGAAAGATTCAGGGGAAAACCACCTTCCCTGGCAGGACCCAGTGCAGCCCGTTGTGTCTAGCCTGAGTTCTGGCCTTCTCCTTATCATCTCTCTTTCCACACTCCTTGGTCTGGGCCCCATCTTGCCACCCCTGTGGCTTCTACTCCCTTCTACAGACCCCAGGGCAGAGGGAAGAGCTCCCACAGGAACTCTCCTTAACTGTGGGTCTGGCATGCTGGGACAGACCTCCCCCAACCTGGGGATGGCTTCATGGCACCTTCTCCTTTTGCTGAGGAGGATGGAGCCTTCAAGGAACCCCAGCCTGAGTACCCTAAACCTCAGGCTCCCAGGGATCATTGATAGCCTTGACTAAGTCCTGGCCCCCCACTGGGCTTGACTCTAGCTCCTCTCACTGGTCTGGGGCCCCAGTTCCTTTTGGTCACAAATGCCAAAATGCCCATGGCATTCTCCCACAAACCACAAGATGCAAGGCAGCGGTAACGGACAGCCCAACCAGTGGCTCTTCTGCTAGGGCGCCTGTCATGCCTAAACTCTCAGGCCTCAGGCCTCACTGTGGCCCAGTGACCACAGACTGGGAATTTCTCAGAGATATATATGACACCCAGATGGCAGATCTCAACAGGGTCAGACCTGGCCCTTAGCTTCACCCTGCACCACACTCCTGCCTCTGGTCCCTCCCCAACACCTGCACCTGGCCCCACCCTTGGGATTTGCATTTGCCTTGCAGCTCCCCCATGATATAAGGGCCCAGCCAGGATGCATTGCGAGCCTGTTTCCATGGAGTTGGGTTGTCTTGGGCTCCTCCCTCCTCACCTCCCCCACCCCCCACCTGCACTTGCCCTTCCTGGGCAGGGAAGGATGTTAGAGACCTGGACCTCTGGGTGACTTCCTCATGCTGAACCTGGGTCACCAACTCACTCACGCTTCCCCCAGGCTTCATCTGGACAAGGCTGGTGAGCAGGGGAGCCTCACTGCCTACCCATCTGCTGTACCTTGACCTCACTGAATCCTCACAGTGGAAATGTTGATTCACATTGAGGTCTTTTGGGGGCTGGGGTGTCTTCCTGTTGGCACAAAGCTGATAATTAGGAAGATAAGTGGTCATAAGTAAGGCTGAAGGACACATTCAACAGATAGTATCCAGATCCTACTATGCACTAGGCCTGAACCCTGATGCTGGCAGTTTTATTTTTCTGTATACAGTAAACCTCCCACAGCCCTGGTCCTCTGGTCAGAAACCTCTCACGATGCTCTCTTCCATCTCTGCCTATGCCATGCATTATCCAGGGGTCTGAAGGAAGGTATGTGGACGCCTCCAAGTCCAGGCATCCCTCTTCATCCAAAGGCTCTTCCTTGTCTAAACCCCAGAATTTCCCTGCCTGGCGGCCCCTCAGACCCACCCAACTTGGGGTGCCATGGGAAAACTGTAGGCTGGGGGGCCAGAGTGCAATAGGTGAGGCCCCGCTCGGCCCTGACCAGCTGGCAGCCTTGCCAAGGTCACGTGGTGTCTTGGGGCAGGGCAAGGGGAGGGGGGAGGCATGACCATCAACCATCCATTCCACACACTCGAGGGGCATGGCCCTTCCTGCAGAACGAATAAGCATTTCATCCCGGAGAGACCTTCAAGCCTCCATCTCCACCCATCACTGCAGATGGCTGCTGGCAACAGTGTGGTATTCTCCAGAGCAGTGTCTGGCTTTCCAGCCTGGCTACAGATTCTAGAAAGCTGGGGCAAGCCACTGTCCAGGCACAGCCTCCTGGGGCCTGGAAGACAGGATGGAGTGTGCAGTGAGGAGCCTCCACCTCCCAGGCCTATGGAGGGCGGCTGTTGGGGCAGCTGGAGGAGCCAAGGGTGGGGGCCAGACTGCCTGGCTTCAGTAGTCATGGTTTCTGTCATGTGGCCTTCTGCAAGCCACTCGTCCTCTCAAGCTTTAGTCTCCTCCTCTGCACAACCCGCAAAGAGAGGCCAACCACCAGGCTGAGCAGGAACAGTGGGATTACATGAGTAGCGTGGTGGGTTGGTGCTTATTCCCTCTGTAGTGGCCACCCAAGTCACCTTGTCAGACCACCCCAGAATCTGGTTAGTTTGTCAGAGTCTGAACGGCAGCATCCAGGTGGGTATTGCTGGGGTGGGCACCCTCATTTGGGAAGAGATGGTAATAGGGAGATGAGAGGGTTGAGTTTGTGAGGGCCCTTGAATATCTCTTGGGAAATGTTCATCCTGGAGGTAGCTGGGAGCAGCGAGGAGGGTGGGTGAACAGGGGCACCGTCTATGTCCAAACACCAGCGATGGTCTCCAAGGTTGCATAGGAATTCTAGAATCAGCTGCACCTTGCTGAGCTTCACTCCCCGGGGCCAGGTAGATGTGGGGGGAGACAGGGGGGCCTTCCCAACCCCGTCAGATCTGGGGCCTCCCACTAAGAGTGTCAATACACCACCCCCATCATCACTCAGGTGTCTTGGGCATCTTTCCGCACTCTACATGGACTGCCTGTGGAAGCCCAGGAGGGGCTGAAGGAGGTCGCTTGTGCTTCTTCTATGTTTTTGGCTCAGACATCCACTTGGGGTCCTGTCAGAGAGCTGAGGCAGGCTGGGTGGCCTCTGCTTCCTCCATATTCTGGGGGAAGTCCATGTGCCCTCTGAATGATGCTGTGGATAACCCCTCCTACATGCAAACCCCCACCTGCTCTTCCCAGATCCCACTCCATTCCCCCTCTCTCCAGGGACTGCATCACCCCAAGTCCTCCCATGAGCCCAAGGATGTGGAGCTTGATCCATTGGCATCTCCATTTTACAGATGAACAAACTAAGGCTTGAGGGGGTGGTGAATCTTGTGTGCAGGGCCTTTATTCCCCTGCAACCCCACCACAAGGGACAGGAGGTGAATCCACCGTACTGTACAGTGGCCCTGAACAGGGCTCTGGACCTGGAGGGCCTGGGTTCAAATCATGCCTCTGTGCTTAGCTGCTGTGGGACCTTTTGCTGGAAGGTCCCTCTGTCAGAGCCTCAGTCTCCTCTGCAATAGGTGCCAGGATGAAGGACTTGAACACATCCATGGTGGGTCTAGTGTGGGTCCCGGGCTGCCTGCTAGTGACCCAAGGACTTGGGTCCCTTGTACGGAAACCCTACAAGGCAAAGGGGTATCTGGGAGGGTGGCCCAGGATCATAATAGGGAGCATAAATGGGGTGGGGATGGTGTGGGTCTAGCAGCCCCTGGAGTAATATTGGGAGCGACTGGCTAGAGGGACCAGGGATTCGAGCAAGAAGGGAGTCTGGGAATTCCGCTTAGAGGGCAGGGCAGGGGCCAAGGTTCATTTGTGAGGAAAACCTCAGCTAGTTCTGTGAACCTGCAGAGACCTCAGGCCCAGTGACAGAGCCTCACATGTGGCCAGGAGGGGTGCCCCGCAGAGGATCATCATGTATGGGAAGGAGCTGGCCCCCCGCTCCCCTCCATCCTCTGCACCCTCCTTGTGCATCTACCATGTGGTACCTGACTCGCAGCTTCTAAGACAGGCTTGCTTTCTGAGGGTGACAGCAAGAGCCAATGGGATGACGCCTTTAAAAACAAGCCTATTTGGAAATTTTATTTGGGGTGTACAGTGGAGCCCTGCCCCCAGGCACTCTGTTTCCTTCACACCTAGAGCCTTCCAGGCCTCTGGCCCCTCTGAAGATTTAGGAAGCCAGAGGCCACAGAGGATCCCCCTGGTTTTCCCCCTGCCCCAGCAAGGTCATGCATTCCCTAATGCTGAGGGTCTGTTGGTTTCATTGTAACTCATTTTTTCCCCCAGCCAGTTACTTGGGATGCTCTGGGAATGAGTGCTTTGATTCTGGGCCAGATCCACCTGGGTTCTAGTGTTCCCTGTGAAATGGGGCAACGATAGAACGTCACAGGGTCACTAGGGCTGCTAGAGATGCTGTGGCAGAGGGTAGGCCACACAGACCACAGTCCCAGGGCTCTGTTTTACTGCCTGGCTGTGCAGGGATCCCTAATCACTCGGAGCACGAGCACGGAATGGGACTTGCTTTGTTTAAAGGCTTTGGTAAGGAGAGCTCCGGGTATGGAGCCCTCATCCAATGCTTTAGTTTGCTTCTTAAAGTCTTCTCATTACCCTCCAGTGAGTATCCTAGCTCATGTTTAAAAACAGAGCATATACTTGTCCTGGGGAACTCTTAAGTTTCAAAACAGATAGGGACAGAAGACCGCTGAGTGTGCTCCAAGACTCATATCAGTGTTTCTTCCTCTTCATGCCTGTGAATGATGCATATTCCATTTCCTTTGCTTATAATTTATTTAAAATTCAGTATTATTCTTGTGATTTAAGCATTTCTTCTGTGCTCCAATAAATGTTTTTTAATGGCTGTGTATGAGTCTCTCTGTTTAATCTCCCCTGTGATCAGATATCTACATGATGTCCATTTCACTATTGCAAATAACCCTGGTGAACACCTTTTTTGCACTAGTCTTTGCCTGAATGTGGGGGTAACTGTCTAAGGATAGCTCCTTTCTACGAACAGACCGAAGAGATTTTGCATGTCACACTTTTTTCTTTTCCTTCCTTCTCTTCTGGAGCCACACCTCCTCTTGTGGATGATATTGTTGCTACTAGAACATCTGCCTCCCTGCATTCATTGAGTTTAACCTAGTGCTTTGCTATTAGAACATCTGCCTCCCTGCATTCATCGAGTTTAACCTAGTACAGGTAGGAAACCAGTAAGTGCACCTGCTAGACCTGGGAGGAAAATGTCAGTTGATGGCTCTGGTGTGAGGGTCTGAGGGCCACTTCTTGCAGCCAAGTGCAGAGGCTTGTGATAGCTTTTCTGCTGGTTCCATCTCTGTTTTTTTTGCTGTCTTCTCTGGGCTGAAGTTGTGGGAAGCCTGACCTCCAGGTCTCCCACACTCCCCCTGCCTCTGTTTTTATTTTTTTATTTGTTACTTTTAGGTTATTGCTCAATTTCCAGAAGCAACAAGAAAACCCCAAATTCCAGGCATTGTTTCCAAAAAGTAAACACTCCCATGTCTGTGGTGAAGGAGGTACCCCTCCAAGGACTAAAGGCAGAAAGAATGAGGTTTCTGGTGGATTTCAGAAAACATTTGGGCTGATGGGAAGCTCTTTGTAAATAAATGGAGACTGTGCAACCTGCCTCTGCCCCAGGGGGATGGTTTGGCTCTGGTGGCTCAGAGGCTGGAGACAAGGAGGATGGGAGGGAGGGTGGCAATTGGTCATGGGCTTCCAGACAGTGGAAAACATGCTGTGAGCCCTGGACAAGAGAGCCTCACCACCCAGCACCTGTCTCCTTACCTGCAAAATTCAAGTCACTGTGCAAGTTCGGCAGGTTGTGGGGCTCAGCTGTGGTAATGGGGTGAAACAGCCAGGATGGCACAGGGCACTTGGGATGGCTCCAGTACAGGAGCAGCTATGAACAACATTCATTCATCCATTCAACAGATATTTATGGAGCTCCCATTTGGAGGTACTGGGCGGGGAAGCCAGGGACAAAATGTGTATTTGGGAGACTAGATCCCCATATCTCATAAGAAGAGAGGCAAAAGGGTTTTTCAGAGCAAAGAGGCCTCTGGCCTCATCCTGTGCCCACCTCCTATCCCCCTGCCCTTTGGACCTCAGTTCACCCCGCCTATCACCCAGGGATGGGCTGGAGGATCTGTAAGAATCCTGACGCTGTGCTTATGACCCTCCTGAGGTCTGCATCTGGTCATTGAATCATTTTCCTTGCAAGGAGATGGGGCTGGATTGGTGAGGTGACAGGTCTCTCTGACCCTCAAGACTGGGGATCTGCAAGGGCAGGGATTATGGGCTGTCTGTCACTCTGGTGTGTCCAGGGCTCAGCA
>NW_026739847.1:0-1000 GCF_022355385.1 Mustela nigripes | reverse complement strand
GTTCTAGGGATTATGCTTATGGGTGGGCTCTCTCTCTATTGCTGAGGTGTCAAAGGGACTTCTGAGGTAGCACTTGCCGTGCTCTGCTGACATTGCCATGACAAGGTGATCTTGGGGGCCAGGAAGATGTTCTGAGAAGATGGTGTTGTGTGCAGTCTCCTGGACCCTCTCATTTTCCTTCCTTTGCTCAAGAACCAGTGACATCAGAGAATAAGACCAGGGGCCTGTGTTGCCTTCACCCATCCCCAGCACCAGGCAGACCCTCAAGAATCATGTAGGTGTGCTGTGGGAAGGACCTATTCGACTGCCAAGTGCCTTTTGGCATCTCAGGGGGAGGAGTAGAAGAGCATCTCAGGATTTTGAGGTGCCATGATGGAATGCCTGGAAGAAAAGGCCGTCTTTTGAAGGCTTTCAGTGAAGACCTCTTTCTGTGTGGGGCCCATGGTATACCTTCCCTCTCTTGTGCTCCTTGGTCATAGAGAACTGGGCTTTCCCAGCAGGTTGAGTTGCTTAGAGACTTTGTGCTGTGCAGAGAAGGACAACTTGGGGAGGTTTGAGAGCAGTTGCTTCATGGCAGGGGCCTGCTTTTATGCACAAAGCATGGTCCCCTTAGAGCAGGTTCGCTGATGCCCTGGAGTTCCCAAAAGTGTGACTAGGCCTGAGCTGGAAGAGTTCACACACCTGAGTGGCAGGTAGCATCTTGGTGGAGGAGCACCAAACTGAGGTCCAGAGCACGTGTCCTCATTGATTAAGGACTGACTACAGAGCTGGAGAAACTTATTGTCAAGAAGTCTGAGGGGGGTACAGTTACAGTAAAGAGCAGCAAAATACTTACTGAAGATTTTGAAAGGGAGCTTTGGGGTGCGTGGGTGGCTCAGTTGGTTAAATGTCTGCCAGAGATCAAACCCTGTGTTGGGGGGGGTGTCCCTGCTCAGTGGGGAGTCTGCTTTTCCCTCCTCCTTTCCCTCTGCCAGTCCCCCTGCCTGTGCTCACTTTTTCT
>NW_026739846.1:0-2138 GCF_022355385.1 Mustela nigripes | reverse complement strand
TGGATATAAAAAGAAAATAATCCAAAGAAGAATAATTTCAAGTGCGTGAAGATAATCATTTCAGCTGAAGTATAACTAAGAAATAAAGGAAGAGTAGATGCACCTTCGTGTTCAATAATAGAGTGGTTGAATTATGATACCTTAATGATGATCACAAAAGTATACCGATACAACAATAAAATCATTATTTTGCTTTCAAATACTTAAAGCTTTATAATGGCCAGCATGGAGCCTGAAAGTCTTCCCCACTCCTCCCTGACAACAAGTAAAAAGCTCAACAAACTGGAAAGTCAACAGCCCTCCTTAGATCCATCAGAGAAGTGGGGTCACAGGGCAAAGCACTGCCTTCCAACATTGGAGAAATCAACAGGCCCGTATAGAAGATTACAATCTACCAGAACAGAAAGCCACACACAGAAACCTTCACTGGAATTCGTAGGAAGGCAGGAAAACCTGGACTGTAATTGTTCAATTGCTGAAGGCTCAGTGTGGGTTTCTGAGAAATAAAAACTCCAGGAGGCAGGGGGATGGGGAACCACACATTTTTAGGAATTTTACCTCATGAGTTTGACCAGGTTCTCACAGCGACTATCAGTAGCAAGAAGTGAATTGGAATCATTTTGAAATACTCAGAGCATTCTGTTATTAAAAAGGCTTCCCTCTCAGAGGAACTATTCTACCAGAGTCTAAACTACTGGTGTTTTATCACAGCCTAACCAACCCAGAGGAAGGAAATGTCCAACCTCAGCTGGCTCTCACCATCCACATGGGGGAAAGGAAAGAGCCAAGTCCAACCTACTCTAGCAATTTTGTCTCATCTCAGGGCAAAAGTGGACTGAGAATCATTTGTGAGGTTCACACTCCAGAGACACAGACTCATCAGAAGACTGAAACCAAATAATAGGACTACAGAATGCTTCCTCACCCCAACACTCACCACCATTACTAAAGGCTGGCGTATGAGAGGCCTATGTGCCACAGTTCCTTTTACCTGGTACATCATGTCTGGCTATCAAGAAAAAGTTACAAGGCATACTAAAAAGGCAACACAATTTGAAGAACAGCAATGGCAAGATTGTTGGAATTATCAACCAGAGAACTGAAAACTCTGATCAATATGGTATGGGCTCTAATGGATACAGTAGATATCAGGCAAGAGTGGATTGACAACTTAAGTAGGAAGAAGTAAGTTCTCAAAAGAAAAATTTTTTAAATGCTAGGGGAAAAAAAAAAACACTGTAGCAGAAATAAAGAATGCCTCTGATGGGCTTATCAGCATATGGGATATGGCTGAGGAGAAAAATTCAGAGCTTAGGATAAGACAGTAGAAAATTCCAAAATGGAAGAGAAAGGGTAAATAACATAGAAAAAGAAACTAGAACAAAATGTTCTGGAACTGAGATGTAGCTACAAAAGTTTTAACATACATGTAATGGGAATATCAGAAGAAGAGGGAGTGAAACAAAAGAAATATTTAAGTGATAATGATTGAGAATTTTCCTAAATTAGTATCAGAGACCAAACCACAGTTCCAGGACTCTCAGAGAATACCAAGCAGGATAAATGACAAAAACCAAAACCAAGCAAGACAAACAAAACTATACTAAAGCATAATATATTCAAACTTCAGAAAAGCAACGATAAAGGAACAATAAGCCAGAGAATAAAAACACCTTACTTAGAGGAATAAAGGTAAGAATTACATCCAACTTCTGCTCAAGAACCAGGCAAACGAGAAGACAGTGAAGTGAAATATTTAGTGTTGAGAGGGGAAAAGAAATGCCAGCCTAGAATTCTGCACCCTGAAAACTTAACCTCCGAAAATGAAAGAAAAGTAAATATTTTCTCAATTTAACAAAAATTGAGGGAATTAATTGCCAGTGGACCTGCCTTACAAGAAATGTTAAAAGAAGTTCTTTAGAAGGAAAAAATAGAGGTCAAAAACTCAGACTTCCATAAAGAAAGGAAGACCATCAGGGAAGCAATACATCAAGGTAAAATAAAAGCTTTTATTTTTCTTACTTTTAGTTGATCTAACAATAATTTGTTCAAAATAATAATAGCAACAAGGTACTTAATTATGTGTGTTTATATACATATATATGTATAGTATGCTTATTGTATAAGTGAAATGAGCA
>NW_026739845.1:98290-99443 GCF_022355385.1 Mustela nigripes | reverse complement strand
GTTTCTTCCTTTTATTATTACATCAACATCAACATAATTGATGTTATATATTACATATTACATATATCATACCTCAGATATATCAGTTATATAATTCACAGCTCAATTATTATATCAACAGTATAAAAGAGGGAAATACTGACCATTTCAGCAAGGATACACCATAAAACGATAAGATCAGTCAACCAATAAGCCAATCTTATTTTCTAGTTCTGTGTTCTAACATAATTTATTCATCTTATACTTACGGACATTATATCTTACAAGTTTTGTGAAATTTTAATAGGGCTGTAATGACAGATTTTTTATATGACTTGTTAAGCCAATACAGTATTTCTACAAGATAGAGAAGTAAAACTATACCAAATCTCTGGATATGGAAAAACGAATGTCGCCATTCACCCAACAAAATCATGTATCATTCACCCTTTACAAAGAGCCCATGGACCAGTATTGATCAGAGTATATGAATTGCTTGGGTTATTTAAGCAAAATTTAGGGATATTTTCATTCACGCTGGGAGCTTTCTGTGCCACTTAAGGACACTGTTAGTCAATAAAAAGTTTTTCTCTCCAAAAGTAGATGACTAATTAAACTCATTCAAAGAAGAAAAAGAAAGCTTATAATTCCCTTTTGCTTTCTAGGTGACAAATCAGACACTCAGCATGTCCTTCACAGTTCTACAAGATGTCCCAGTAATAGAGCTGAAGCCAGCCATAGTGAAAGTCTATGATTACTATGAGACAGGTGAGTGTGAACAACTTTGACTTAGAAACTAAATTTCTGGTCACAAAAATTTAGATTTGAGAAATGTGTGGGGGCAACTTATTACACTGTTCTTTAATTTTGTCCCCATCAAATCTGACTCTTCTCTGTCTTCTATACATATTATAGAAGCTATCTATCATACAAATACATCAACTACGAACACAGACCACCTGTAGGATATTTAGTTTCCTTTTCTTCAGATAAATCAACTGCAAAACAATGTGAGATCATAGAACATTTCAGCATGACCCTGAGGAAAGAAATATACTGTATTTGAAGAGTTAACATATAAAACAGCAAGCAATGTATGAAATGGATGATGCTGATGTTTCTGATACAATTCTTCCCATAATAAAATATTTTTAACTGACCTGTATTCCATAAA
>NW_026739845.1:0-13290 GCF_022355385.1 Mustela nigripes | reverse complement strand
GAATCATAAGTGGACTCCCCATTAAGGATGGAGCCTGATGTGGGGCTCCATCTCACAATGCTGACATCATGACCTAAATTGAAATCAAGAGTTAGAGGCTCAACTGACTAAGCCACCCAGCACCCCTACAACACAGATTCTTAACCAGGGGTGATTTTACCTGGTCTCAACTGGGAGTAGGGTGTTACTGGCGTCTAGTGGGGAAAGGACAGGGGTGCTGCTAAACATTGAAGAGTCCAGGACAGCCCCTCACAACTAACCATCTGACCCAAAATGTCAAGAGCATTGATATTAAAAAACCCTAGAGTGTGGTCAATGACCAATGTGCGTAAGCTTTAGAGAGGAATGATGTTTACAGTGAGTAGCCAAATCGACAGGATATTAACATAGTACTTAGGGAAAAGTGTTTTTTGAGAATGTCTTAGATCTTTCTCTTCATATTCTCACTATCCTCAAATATCCCTAAGATGTAACAGTCTCTTATCTTTCCTCATTAACTGCTGTATTTTCAAGCTTCCCATGTGCCAAGTGAATCTAGAGACTGAAGAAGACTATTTGGGAACCACAGACCTGGGTGGAGGAGAAACCCCCGTGGGAATTTTGTTGCTTTGTGATCCACTTCATGATGCACGAGGCAGAAGTCAGCTCCTCTGAGGTTGGGGCGGGCTGGGCCGTGAGGTTAGCTAGGAGCACATAGGACATCATCTCCACCTCAGATGAGGGAGCCGGGGGTTTGTAAAAATGCCCCACTGGTGCCCTGAGTTTCTGAGGTTGCTCCCAGTGGACTGAGTTGTCTTAAGGGTGAGAAAAATGAGAGAATCCTGATTACTAGTAGATGATACGTGAATACATACCAACCCATCCCTGCTTCCTAAAGCATTTCTGTGTCACTTTAGAGATTCAGGTATCTCCTAGGGTTCTTGGGTAGTTATGATATTTGCTCTCACACTTCTGGGATTTCTGTATTTATTTCTTTTTCACAAATTTCTTATAGTCTTTTCTGCAGCTAATACTTTAATGAACTAACTACTTTGAAGGTCTTGCTTCAGTAAATATTTCCCTCCACATCACCCAGCCCCTCCACCACTTTCTGGGTCATTGATTTCCACTTGTTTTCCTGTGTGGTCAGACTTATTCAAGACAGATAGATACATAGAGAGGTAGATCAGCAGATGGACAGACAGGTACATAGATGGGATGGATGGATGGACAGACAGTTGGATGGAGAGACAGAAGACAGATATAAACAGAGAGAGAGAGAGAGAGAGAGAAAGGCACACACACACAGAGTCATCTAGTAGAAGGTAATATACATTCAGTTTTTCTAATCTGTTTCTAGTATCTCTCAGTACTGAGAAAAAAACTTAAGAAGGAAAATTACAAACTTACAATGGTCCCTTAGCAACACGAGAGAGAAAAAGATGCTTGGTGTATCAGATATATAAAAAAAAAAATCAATTTCCAAGTGTTCTCCGTTCTGCCACTTATTAGTTGTTTGTACCAGAGATGTTTATTTATCCATGCTGAATGTCATTTCCTCCTTTGTAAAAAGAAATGAATAGCTTTCATTTGACAGGATTTTGTTAAGAATTAAATTGGCTAATTTATGTACATGCTGTGAACTCATAGTTGAAAGTCAGAATAGATTTTCTTTTCTTATCAAGTGTCACCATGGTTCCTGCCATATTGTTCCCCAAAGGTGTTATAGGAACCATCTTGGTGTTTGTAGTTCAGCTGTCTCTGGTAGCCTGGAATGGAAGGTTCAAGAAGCACAAGAAGTGTTATAGAAAGGCAGACCACCCATAAGTGCAGGCTGATGCAGCCAGAAGCCACAGACATGTCCTATCTGACATGGTTTTAAGAATATTATGGATATGCCATAATACTACATTTTATTAAGTAGAGGGAAAATCATCATTTCCACAAAGTCACCATCATTAGCTTAATATCTGGTTATATAATTCAAGTTTAATCGGGAAAAGTCTCAGAATAACAAAGTAAACTTTTGTCTCACCACTGATTATATAGCCAAGGGCCTTGGACTTGATCTCTGGAGTCAGCTGTTGGGTTTCATTCAGATAGTTCAAGACATAGATGTTAGGAGCAAACAGGACCATGTTTTGTTCTCCCTAGCCATAGGGCATATGGAGAAGACTCAGTATATTTTGCATAGCAGAACATAATATGTCACCTAGGGAATGTGAAAAATTAGATATCAGAGTAATTTCAGCTCTTAAGAAGACCAAAATTATTTTTTAAAATATTTTATTTATTTGTCAGAGAGAGAGATCACAAGCAGACAGAGAGGCAGGCAGAGAAAAAGGGAGAAGCAGGCTCCCTTCTGTGCAGAGAGCCCGATGCAGGGCTTGATCCCAGGATCCTGAGATCATGACCTGAGCCAAAGGCAGAGGCTTAACCCACTGAGCCACTCAGGCACCCTTAGACCAACATTATTAAAGACAAATTGTTTTCATATTTAGAGTCATAGACACCATCATTTAGGTAAGAGGAAATTTATATTTAGAGAGTAAGACTTCCAGAATCCTAAGAGAGATAGATGCTATTAATAAGTCGCAATTTATTTATTTATTTATTTATAAAGATTTTATTTATTTATTTGACACAGAGAGAGAGATCACAAGTGGGCAGAGAGACAGGCAGAGAGAGGGGAAGCAGACTCCCTGCTGAGCAGAGAGCCCAATGCGGGACTTGTTCCCAGAACTCTGAGATCATGACCTGAGCTGAAGGCAGAGGTCTAACCCACTGAGCCACCCAGGTGCCCAATAAGTTGCAATTTAAAATATAAATATTGGAGTGCCTTGGTGGCTCAAACCGTTGAGTGTCTGACTCTTGGTTTCAGCTCAGGTCATGGTCCACAGTTGTGAGCCACACATCAGACACCATGTTCAGTGAGGAGTCTGGTTGAAGATTCTCTCCCTCTGCCCCTCCCCTTATTCTCTTTCTCTCTGTCTCAAATAAATAAACAAATCTTAAAATCCCCCACAAATATATAGATATAGGTTTATAGATTCAGATGTATGATAGCTGTTCTTTTGTCCCAAGTTTTCCAGGTGCAAGATGACTCACCCAAAAGTGAGAAAGAGGCTCTGGCAGATTCTTTGACCCACATTTGGTGGGAGCTTCAGGGATAGCTGCTCAGATAATGCAGTACCTTTGGAAACAGATAACCCACACCAGCGTATGACATCTCTTATTGTAATAGAATGTAGTGGTTCGAGAGGGGCTTCAGATCCATACTTACTACCTCTGTACCATGGGTGCATTACTCAACCTCCTCATAGTCAAACTTGCCCATGTGATGATTCAGTGGAAGAATGCATGTAAAACACACGTGCATTAGAACAGCCCATGCAACACTTGATGTCTCCAAACAGGTGGGCAGTTACTGTTGTGGTTATTATTATATTTAGTCATATTATTGTGTCTCCTTTAGGAACCCTGGGTCTGAGGAATAAGGACTTTGACTTAAGGTGAAATTACCTTTAATTGTACAGCTCTTCTTGGCACAAAATGACTTCCAGAGTCCTTTCCCCTCTCATTTTACTATGTTCTGGGTAGCTCTGCATGGTGGTTCTCTCTAAAAGAAGGTGTGGGAGCTGATAGGATGTGTAGTTCTTTGATCTCATTGTCTAATCCTCTGATTGTATTGTTCTCTGCTTTTTATGTTTTAAATTGGTCCTTCTCAAAAGACAAGAACAGTGTCAGATATACTATGGATGTAGAACTAATACTAATATGGTAATGTAATTTAAAGGCTACAGCTGTTTCCTTTTTTTGTTTTTTTTTTAAAGATTTTATTTATTTATTTGACAGACAGAGATCACAAGTAGAAAGGCAGGCAGAGAGAGAGGAGGAAGCAGGCTCCCTGCTAAGCAGAGAGCCCAGTGCGGGGCTCCATCCCAGGACCCTGGAATCATGACCTGAGCTGAAGGCAGAGGCTTAACCCACTGAGCCACCCAGGTGTGCCCTGCTACAGCTGTTCCTTAATGAAATGATAAATCCCTAATGTAAAGTGTTTTTTTGTTTGTTTGTTTGTTTTTTGGCCGTGAAACAATTTTTCAGTAAGATGAGTACAAAATGCTGTATGTTTCATCATTAACTATTTTGGAGAATATCACCATCATTCAACCTTATTAAGACTTTGCTGTCTTTCTACCTAGACTATGACATTCTGAGCTACTATGTCCTTATTGGTTCATGAGCAGTTCCTGGACTATGGAGGTAAAGGCTAAATGTGAACTGAGCAAGCCCCAGTGTTAGTCTTGTCCATACCCCAAGGACATAATAACCCCCTCTCTTGGGCTCAGTGTCCTCTTCTGTAAAATGCATATAAAGAAATACTTATTGCTATGTCAAATTTAAGAGAATGTTCTAAAGATAAGGGGAGATAACATGTATGGACATCCATTGTAACTTGACATACATGTCCCTGGGAGGCATTATTCTCACTCTGATTATGAAGATGGACTCTTTTTTTTTTTCTTAAAGATTTTATTTATTTATTTATTTGACACAGAGAGATCACAAGTAGGCAGAGAGGCAGGCAGAGTGAGAGGGGGAAAGCAGGCTCGCCGCTGAGCAGAGAGCCTGATGTGGGGTTCGATCCCAGGATCCTGGGATCACGACCTGAGCTGAAGGCAGAGGCTTTAATCCACTGAGACATCCAGGAGCCCTCTGAAGATCGACTCTTACCTGAAGTGCAAATTATAGAGTTGAAAGTCTTTGCTCAATACCTTCAGGCTCAAGTTGGGGGGGGGGGAGGAGAAAAAGGATAAATGTCCAGGTTTTTGAAGGATAACCACAGGTTCATTGCTTTGAAGGGTGGGGTTCATCTTAACACCCTACTTATCATCAAATTATGATAAATCCATTAAACTCTGAAGAACCATGGAGACCAGCAGAAGAGAAAATGAGGGATAATAAGGAAAGATAATCAAAGGTAAAAAGTGTGAGAAATAAATGAATCTTAGAAGAGATGGAGAGGTCAGGAAAAGGGACTAGGTCTGAAATAATTCGTAAGAAAGAGTATTTATGATAGAGACTATGGACTCTGAAAAACAACCTGAGGGTTTTGAAGGGGCTGGGGGTGGGAGGTTGGGGGAGCCAGGTGGTGGGTATTAAGGAGGGCACGTATTGCATGGAGCACTGGGTGTGGTGCAAAACAATGAATACTGTTACGCTGAAAAGAAATTAAAAAAAAAAAGGAAATTTCTCATTTATGCTAATAAAGAAATATATCCACACAAAAAAAAAGTTAGCTAAAAAAGTTTGCTATAATACTTTTAGGGCAGGAAATTCCATTAGTCTTATTATCAGGTGGATTGTGTGGGTACAGTGTTAATTATTCTTTGTTAGTCCAAGAATATGGTTATGCTGTTTCTCACTGTTCCTATTGTTACAGTCTCAGGAAAATTTTGAAGTGGTTCAGACCAACTTACCTCCACCAACAAGGTTTTGACGACCGTATCTTTGCTCCTGATTTCAGGGACCTCAGCAATTTCATTTCCACACAGCTCTGGGGACTGCACTGCCTCTGCACTCACTGAGAAATTCACATTCCCTAAAACAGAGAATGTGGGAAAAAAATGAGCAACCATCTTGATAGCAGTCCAAGCCATTCCTAATAGCTGAAAATGACTTTTGCTCTGTAATCGTCTTGAAGGGCTGCCCTTTAGACTTACTACCAGCTGGAATAGGAAATAAAGCTGAAAAAAACCTCAAGGCTAATGGACACGGAGCATTCCCGTGCCCAAGTACAGTGATTATGGGGCCCAGGTGCAGTGGGAGTACTGGGAGGAAAACACTGTGGGTGAAATCAAAAGAAGAAAAGACCTAACTTTATGGAATTATATTTATGGGAAACAAAAAAGCAAATGTGGTATCAGTAGTGTTCAGATATCCACCACCCTTGTCCACCTGAGAACCTTTGGTGGAATGTCACTTACCCAGAGTTTTAGGAGTCATCATCCAAACCAGGGTTTGCTGCTCATTTGCACAGATGTGATAGGTTTCTTCTCACTTCTCATTTTGGGATTGTAGGAAGGCTGGAGAAGCTTTCAGTTCCACACTGACCTATCACTTGCAAGGGAAGTAGAGGGAGAGAAATTACCAGAATATGTTCAGAGAGACAATGAATGTGCAGAATTGGGGCCACAAATGAGGTGGGGGACTAAATTGGGATTTGGACAAAATGATGTCGTATAAGCTCATGTATGCTTTGAGAAGTATGAGGATGCAATTATGCAAATCAAGGATGATCACTTACTAGGAGGATTTGGCCTTTGCATTAGGGTAGACTGGAGAACTCTGCAGATGAAGCAGTGGGCAGTAGGGAAAAGAAGCAATGGTATAATTGCCCTTGGGAGCAGGACCTACTGGTTTCTGCTTGTCAGGTTTAAACTGAATCAGGAGCTGAGGGAAAGAAATTTTTGATTCTCTTCACCCTATTTTTCTTACCCAGATGCATTTGGGAAGGTAGTTGAGGACAGTGGTCTTGAGTGTGAAGACCTCTCCGTGGATCACAGAGTAGGGCACTGTGAGCTCCCCAAAGAAGGGCTGGAAGGTTCAGCAGGAGGCAGGAAGAATGAGACCAAGTCCAGTGTCATTGGATAGGCAGAAGGCCCCTGCCTTCCACTCTGTGATAGTACCAGGGCCTGTTACTCCCACTTTGGCCACCCCTGATGAGCTGGGGGAAGATAGAAATGTGAAGAACAGAAAGTGAACAGGTGAAACATCTCTTCTCAAGTGAGAATCAGTATGTGCACATGTGTCCACTAGGTAATGTATAGGCAAACTGAGTTGGGAATACAAAAGGCACTAAATGCTGCCTCTTTCCCTTATCAACATGTCTATACTTTAAAGAAAAATATTTGAATGTGATTCAGTTTGGTTATTAAACTTCCCTCACTGTTGTGTGATCTCATAAACCAGCATACTTAAGGATCATGATCTAATAAGCAGACCAATAAATTTATATAGCTTAGTGTGTTTATGTGCATGTTCTAATATTG
Organism: Mustela nigripes; assembly: GCF_022355385.1. Lineage (NCBI taxonomy): Eukaryota > Metazoa > Chordata > Mammalia > Carnivora > Mustelidae > Mustela > Mustela nigripes. The sequence goes on along the minus strand of NW_026739845.1, from coordinate 6,259 downwards.
TTTATGGAAGTCTCCCCCAATGGCATTAGGCAATCTAGCATTTGGATACTTTTAGTACCCATATCTGTTTTCTGGCAGTCTCAGGAATAATTCTTTCAGAATTGCTTATCTCTGAGACAATTTTACTAATGAACCCAAATAATAAAATAAATAAATAAAATGATTTATATAAAAATAAATAAATAAAACAATAAATTTATCAATTAAATATAAATATTAATAAAAATACTAAAATCAATCATAAAAATAACTAATAAAATAATAAACAAACAAACAAATAAATAAAAACCAAATAATAAAAGCATTTTTAAAGGCTCATCCTGAAAGGATGAGATGTTAAGATGATTATTTAGAACTTTTCAGAAAGATTATTCTTAGAGTTGAAAATGCTGAAGAACCCACATTCCCTCACCCACAGCAAATGGAGGAGAATGAAGGTACTTACCCTACCATCACCCAATACCAGATCCAGGTCTCAGGGAAATAAACCCATACTGTTTCAGAGATTGCCTCTGAACTTTGCATATTATTTGCGGACATATTATATGAGTGAAATTGAGGACCTGCTGCTAAACCTGCTATAAAATTAAGGGAAAATTACAATCAAGTTAAAGAAAAAGCATCCATTCATTTCATGGTGCCAATGTAAAATTTAGAAGAGCAAATTTTTTTATAGTGATTCTGTTTATTGAAACTGTAATTCAAATGCAAACTTCCATTTTACATACTCTTGCATTAAAATAAGCAAATTTCTTGCTGCTAGTGAAAAAAAATAACCTCACAATGCTGTGTGCTTTGCTTCTATGCAGAGGGGAAGAATCAGATCTATTAGTCTCTTCTTTTTTAAAAAAATTATTTTTATTAACATATAATGTATTATTTGCCCCAGGAGTACAGGTCTGTGAATCATCAGGCTTACATGTTTCACAGCAGTCACCATAACACATACCCTCCCCAATGTCCATAACCCAACCACCTTCTCCCTACCCCCCACGCCCCAGCAACACTGTTTGTTTATGAGATTAAGAGTCCTCTATGGTTTGTCTCCCTCCTGATCCCATCTTGTTTCATTTTTTCCTTCCCTACTCCCCAAACCCCCCACCCTGGCTCTCAAATTCCTTATATCAGAGAGATCATATGATAAATGTCTTTCTCTGATTGACTTACTTCAGAAGAGCAAATTTTTAGTATTCCCACTCAGATTGTCCTCCTGAGAGTTGTAGAACTTTGGAAATAACTTGTTGAGTCCTTATTCTTTGAGCAGAGAGAAGTCTTTGTTGAAGGTAGAAACTCCATGTTTCCTGGAGATACCATAATTCTATGTTGAGTGGAGACTCAATGGATAACAGGATACTAAGACAAGATAATGGATAATAGGACAAGATAACTTGGAGATCCATTTATGGTTTGTGGGAGAAATAGTGACTTCTCAAGATCAGAGTATTGTTTTCTCCATAAAAAGGATTGAGCAGAAAATGCCAAATTCTCTTTAGGCAACATGTATTCATTTGTTTGAATTACCAATGGGGTGAACAGAATTTTAATAATATCAACTCTTTGCACTATACTGAAGCTTGGAAACTCATTACAAGACTAGAGCATTAGAATTCATTCTCTTTATTTCTTGGGAAGGAGAAATGAAAAATTCAAGATGCCAAAGAGACATTTCCATTTGGTATAGCTCTATGATGGAGACAGAAATTATTTACAAAGTGAAGGAGTAGAGAACTAAACATGAAGCCTTTCTGGTTCTTTTTTGTTAGAAATCATCCTTAATTGAATTTGATTGAGGCTCTCCATCCAAGTACTCCATCTGATATTTCAGAATTGCCTTTGTCAAAGAATATTTATAAGGAAAACCATTACCAGGAATTTCTCCTCAATATCTCTCAACTATAAAAAGCATCAATAGTAATTGCTTTAAATATCATACATCTTCTTTCCCTCATGTCCTTCTAAGTGGCAGTCATCTCTATTATTGCCTTTGGTTTCTCACTGATGTTGCTCTATTATGTCTTTACTCTTAGGTTGAATATGGAAACAGATTATTAGTATTCAAGTTTATCTTAATGGATGGTGCATCTAAATAAATTATTTTCTCTTTCCTGCTCCATATGTCAAAGACCTTTCAACTTCTCCAGCTATTGTAGTTAATGAAGAATGGCTTAATGTGTTATTTTAACTCCATTTATTGGATGAAGACTATATTTTCCTTATTGTCTTATTCTCAAGGTCACCATAACTCTCTACTGATCCTTCCACAGTGTTTACATTAAAATTTTATTCTTCTTTATTTCACAACTCATAAACTCTACTGAAATGCCTTTAATTTCCCAAGACAAAATATTATTATTATTATTTTGTTTCTTTTCCCCATCTGATTTCATCAAAATGTGTTGATCCCTGGACATATCCTCTTATATTTTATTTCACTGCTGATCACAAAATACTTTCTCCTGGACATTCTGTTCATGGCTGTTAAAGGGCCACTTAGTCTAGCTTTGTAATACTTGTATTCATTTTTGACCTTTGCTATTTCAAGCAAAAAAGTATAAAAACTCAAAACTTAATTTTCTTCTAAATGTAGTATTTAGGTGATCTTATAAGGAACATATTAGATCATTTTACCCATCCCTTCTGAAACATCTTTCCATCTCACGCAGAGTAAAAAGTTAAGTTCTTTTAATGACCTACAAAGCCCTATACAATTTGGCCTCAGTTATTCCATTGATTTCACTCTCCCTTGATTCACTCCGTTCTGACCACAATGGTTCCCTTACCTTTAGAATGCTCTAGACAAGCTCTCACCTTAGAGTCTTTGAGAGACAGAATAGTATAGAGGTTAAAAAACATGGATCTTGGAGTCAAACAGCCAGATTTGAATCCATCCCCATTCCATATCTAAACTGGCTGTGGCATCTTAATGGCTTGAGTTACTTTTCCATTTGAAAAGTGGTGATAAACATAAAAAAGAAATAGGCTGACTCATTTCACTTAGCTCTACAGTCTCTATCTCCATCCATGTTGTTGCAAATGGCAAGATTTCATTTTTTTAAATGGATGAATAAAATTCCTAAGGCAGTCAGAGAAAGACAACTACCAGATGATTTCACTCATATGTGGAATTTAAGGAGCAAAACAAACAAGCAAAGGAGGGGAAAAAGGAGACAGACAGACAAACCAAGAAACAGACTCTTAACTCTAGAGAACAAATTAATGGGTTACCAGAGGGGAGGTGGTTGAGGAGATGGGTGAAGTAAGCGATGGGTTACAAGGAAGGCACTTGTGATGAGCACCAGATGATGTATGGAAGTAAAGAAATCACTAAATTCTACACCTGAAACTAATAAAACACTGTATGTTAACTAACTGGAATTAAAACAAAAACTTAAAGAAATGGAAATTACAAGGCCAAGGAAATTTTAGTTAATGCTGTGGTGATAATCATTTTGCAATATATATAAGTGCATCATGGGACATCTAGGTGGCTTAGTGGTTAAGTGTCTGACTCTTGGCTTTGGCTCAGGCCGTGATCTCAGGGTCATGAGATTGAGCCCTATGTGGGGCTCTATGTGCAATGGGCAGTCTGCTTGAGATTCTCTCTCTTCCTCTTCCTCTGCTCCAACCCTCTAAAAAATAAGAGCATTATATTAAACATATATATATATTAAACATATATTACATGTCAGTTACATCTCAATAAAGCCATCTATCTTCTATCTCCCTCTCATCGGTATTCCAAAACAAAGTAAGCACTCCACAGGTATTTTCTATTTTCTATTATTCATGTTGCTTTCTATGACTGATATACTCTTCTTCCAGATAGTCTCTTATTTTATCGTCTTCCCTCAAGTCTTTGCTCAGATTTCACTCTCTTGATAGGATAGTCACTGAGCACCTTATTGAAAGTTGCAACTCCTTTTGTCGCCCTCGGCCCACAAGAACGACAATGAGCCTGGTATGGTGTTAATGCTTCATTCGTTTATTTCATCAACTTCCTTAGCTTATATGTGGCTGGGTGACCAATAAGGGGCCAAGCAATGGGGAGAGCCAATGAGAGTCCTGTTACTATGCTGATTAAATTTGAAACAGCCAATGACTATGTCCTCCTTTAGGCGGGCTTCACCAGAACGTTTGTTGTTTACTTGCAGCGTATTTTGCTGACAGTGAGCCAAGTGCCATCTTGTAATGGCGGGGACTTTCCTGGCCAGAGGCGGTCCCCGACATCTCCCCCTGTCTTAGGTCGTCAGTAGCAGAAAACATCCTTACCCATCATCAGACACAAGATATCGATGATCTCTGTCCTGTCTTAGGTTGGTATGCTTCTCTACTGATCTTACCCGTCTTTGATTACCGATCTAGCATGCTTAGCCATATCTGGGGAGATGTCCCAGCCTCTATTGACCTAAGGGCTTGTACTATAGCTCGGCTCTGCTCTCGCTGCTGTGTTCTCCATTGGCGAACTTTTCTGAATAGAAGCAGAATGCCAATAAGAAGGAGGACAAGAAGACCAATTGTGCCAGCCCATTGTTTGGTGAACTGGAATATATTGCTGAATGTTTGAAATAGCTCTGGGAGGGAAGCTGGTTGCACACGCATACTATTTAGTTGAGTTATCTCAGCCAGAAGGATTCGTGAGAAATTTTGAAAATCGTCAGGCCAAGCACCCTGCAAATACTGGGAGAGCTGTTGGGAGGAATTCCTGGCCTTATTAAATTGAGAGAATTTTATAGGGGTAACATAAAGGGCTGGGGGTAAGACCCTATAAGACGGGAACATAACCTTTAACGGCAGTGTGATTATACTCAATTGGATACATGGGGGTGATGTTTGGTTCATGTCTAAGGTAATAGTAAAGTTCCTGGCAGATAGAAGGTATGATTCTGTAAAGATGCGACGTCAGGTGAATTGTGTACAGTAGGCAGTTCTAATGTTTGATTAGTTGTGAAAAATAGAGGGAATATTAATGAGGAGTTAGTAACTGGCAAAGGGTAGGGCCAGGCTTTAAGGATTGCTCACAATTCACGGGTCACTATCAGTGGGATGTGGAGTGTTAATGCTCCCCATATCAGTAGTATCAGTGGCATCTTCTTTAGCGCTGTCTTCAGGGTCTGAGGCTTGTCGGGTTAACCGCTCAGGAATCCAAATAAGTACTTCCTTGTCCTGTGGAAAAACACAAACAGAACCTCTGCTCCAGATTAGTACAGGGTCTGGACCCTTCCACTGTACTGTAAGAATATCCTTCCAAAGGATTAAAGGCTTGGGGGGAGCAGCAGCATCACTTGCATGTCTGTCTGCAGCTGATTTACCCATTTTGTCCAATGTTAAAAAATTCAAAATAAAGAGAATGGTGTTGAGCTTATCTTTAGGAAACCTGAAGGTGTCCCCTATTCCCCCTTTTTGTTTATAAAGCGCATTTTTTATTGTAAGATGTGTGTGCTCCACAACACTGTCCTTGTGGGTTATAGGGTATTCCATGTATCAAGTGAATGTCAAGTTGCTGTAGGAAGGCTTTAAAGGGTTGTGAGGTGTAGGCTGGACCATTATCTGTCTTTAACTGGTGTGGCTTTCCCCATGCTGTGAAAGCCTGTAGGCAATGGGCGATAACATCTCTGGATTTCCCCGCCCCCCATATACACTGAGGCGAAAATTATTCCAGAGCGGGTATCTACAGAGACATGAACATATCTTAACTTTCCAAATTCTGAAACATGTGTGACATCCATTTGCCATATATGATTAGGTAACAAACCCTTAGGATTAACCCCTAAGTGCAGGTAGTAAGGTCAGGCAATTTCTGCAGGAGACTACTATGTCCTGTGCCTGTGCTTTTGTTATGTTAAATTTGAGGCAAAGAGTTAAAGCATTCACATGGAACAGCTTATGATAATGTCTCACCTGTTGCACCGGGTCCTCAATGGCAAAGACAAATTCTCCTCTGGTTAAGGAGTCTGCTAACCGATTACCTTCTGTCAGGGGCCTGGTAAGGTTGTATGAGCTCGTATGTGGCCATTATAAAATGGAGCCTTCCTGTCCCAAACTAATGTTTGGATTTCTTGTAATGCCTTAGAGATAGTAGACCTGGCATTAATAGAACCCACATTTTCAATGATTGAGACAGCTTGCACCACATATCTACTATCTGATAAAAGGTTGAAGGGTTCTTGATGAAACATTTGAAATGCTTTTGTAACAGTAAGTAGCTCTGTGACCTGTGGGGAAGAGCTCTGAATCAGAAGGTCCAATTTTTTTTTTTTTT
>NW_026739844.1:93427-96481 GCF_022355385.1 Mustela nigripes | reverse complement strand
GCTTTCCCACCACCAAGGGGGAGGGGCTAGGCATGATGAGGGAGCAGGAGGCTGGCTGAGGACAAAGCAAAAGCTGGCACCTTGCACCCCCTCTCCACCCACTCCCCTGGGTAATATGTGTAACATCCCTCAGGCACCCCTGACTGCCCTAAAAGAAAAATAAATAGTTAACTTGCAGAGATCACAATCCTGCAAGGCAGGAGTCTCCCTTGGTTTACAAATGTCCTAGAGATCTACAAACAAATGTTACCTTATCAATAGCACAATTTCCAGAAGCAAATAACTCAGTTACTCAAGCCCTAAATAAAGTTAAATTTCTTCTAAACCCAAATCTCACTAACAAGGACACTTGATAGGAGAAATGTGAAACTTTATCTCTAGATCTCCAAGATAGTGTCAAGAATCATTCCCAAGCATATGGCCCACCGATATACATCTAAAGGGTCTCACAAGAATATTTTTACTACTAGTAATAAATAACCTTTCTCCCAACAATACCTAGCTCCTCAAGGTCCTGGAGACCTCGCTTCCAAAATTCCTTAGAGACTAACATCACCTGCTTTATTCTCACCTGCCCAACTCCTGTGTATATAATCAGCCACTCCTCAGGATAACAGGGCAGCCACTCTTCCTGCCCATGGGTCTTTTAATAAACCACCATTTTGCAACAAAGATGTCTCAAGAATTCTTTCTTGGTCATCGGCTCTGGACCTCAGCCCACCAAACCTCACCTATGTTCTAGAACTTCATCAGACAGGCCAGAGAAGGCAAGGAATGTCCCCAAAACAAAGTTTGTTTTGGCAGATGCTTGGGAATATTCCTTAAAGTCTCTGTCCTGAGTTAGACTAATTCCTATTGGCTCCAGTTATAGCCCTTAACACATGAAATGAGTGAGGGCGAAGCCCCACATCTATTAGGAGGAACAGAGAGATGAAAGTCAGAGTCCCCTTACTCTCTGCTTGCCCCATTCCTTCAAACACAATAGACAATGCAGCAGACAAAAAGACAGGACAAAACAACTGCAGACCCAGCGGCCCTCACCCAGAGCCTGCCGCTGGTGGGGGTTTTCTTGGCCCTGTAGAGACGCTTACCCATGGGGATTTTCTTGGTCCCCTAGGGATGAACAACACAGTAGGCAACAGAAGACAAAGACAACCAGACCTAGGGGCCAGTGGAGATTTTCTTGGTCTCCTGCAACCACTGCTGGTGGGGGTTTTCTCGGACCCCTCACTGCCCATGGGGACTTGAACCCCCTGGCAGGTCCCAGAAGAGGGATGGGGCATCCCCTGCATCCACTCCAGCCCTTGGGAGCATGGCTGCATCCAGCTTCTTCCCGGTGGGCCATATCTGGTGCTCCACAACCAGACAGACAGGATCCTGTGATCTTACCTCTGGATGCTTTTACCAGAAATTCTGATGCTGGCTCCGTTCTTGTCATTTGATCATGGATGAGCCCCCAATGTTAGGGTCCATAATCAAAGGAGCAAGACTGATACAAAGTGTAGGTCAAGCAAAGCTTTATTTCGTGCCAAGCATCGAGAATCAAACTGACCGGTGAGGGCCATCTCTTGCAAAGAGGCGACCCCTCCCAGCCTCATAGACTTACTTTTATAGAGGCATTTTAGCCGGGCTATCCACAGGTGGCCAATGAGATTGCAGTACACAGAGAAAACTGCACAGTCATGCTAGGTCTGCCACACACACGAAAAAGCTGCTAGGTTACACATTGGTGGCCAATTGAATTTCAACTTACCCTAGTAGATATATGCGTGCCCCACTGATTGGAGGTCTTCACCTGGCCTGACCTGCCCTTGTATCTAGGCTTTGCAAGTAAGTTCCTCTGGGAGGGGCAGGGTCAATCTAAGGTTACTGCATAGGGTCAATCTACATTTACTGCATAAACAACAAAACAGATCCCTCTGATTAAGTAGGCCTTACAATATGTTAACCATCATTAAATATAATTAAATGGATCAATGAGCAATCAACTGGCGATTCAACTGCTATGAAAGTTACTATTGAGGGTTGGAAGTAAAAAGTGTAAATTCAACATATGATGATATATTAAAATTCTCTAAAAATAAATAGGAACACTCATACCTTCATGCCTTTCTTTTGTCTTAAGAAATAAAATGACCTAGTTCCCCCCCCCCCCCACCAACATAACCTTGAAGGAATGTTGCTATCTAGGCCTCTAATAGTTTCCAATTTCTCAGCAAATAAGGTACAAGTTTGCTCTTCATTTCTGCAGTGATTAAGTAGATTTCATGTATAAAAGTTATTGGTGCCCTCTGGTGGACAAAACTCAAAAAATAAAAAAACTTATAAATCTATAATAATCCCCCCTTATTCAGGGTTTTGCTTTGCAGTTTTAGTTACCTGTGGTCTACCACTGTTGGGAAGCAGATGATTCACTCTCCTCCTGATAAAATATCAAAAAGTCCATAGTAGCCCAATACTATATCACAATGTCTGGGTCACTCACCTCATTTCCTCTCATAACATAGGCATTTTGTCATCTCACATCATCATGAGAAGGGTGGATACAGTACAATAAGAGAGAGAGAGAGCCCATTCACATAACTGTGAATGTGAGAGAGATCACATTCACATAACTTTTACTTATAATTTTCTATTTTATTATTTTTGTGGTTAATCTTTTACTGTGGTTAATTTATAAATTAAACTTTATTGTAGGTATGTGTGTATAGGAAAAACAGAGTGTGTGTAGGGTTCAGTGCTATTTGTGGTTTCAAGTATCCACTGGGGCTTTTGGAATGCTTCCCCCTTGGATAAGCAGAGAGGTGCTACTGTACAGAGAGCAGTCTGCTATTTTAGTATGTTCTCAAAGTTCCTTTCTAAATTTGGGAATCTTAATGCATTTTTTTTCCACAGAAGAAGAGAGATTAGCATCTCAGATTTGTTTATAAATCCCTATTATAATACATGAAATACTTAAAATATGGCACCCAAAGTAATAGAGCCTAACAAAAAGTGAGACAATGACTCCATGAGAAGTGTTGGAAACTATCACTTGGGAATCCATTGCCATCT
>NW_026739844.1:5863-8427 GCF_022355385.1 Mustela nigripes | reverse complement strand
ATTTTATTTATTTATTTGACAGAGAGAGACACAGTGAGAGAGGTAACTCAAACAGAGGGAGAGGGAGAAGCAGGCCTTCCGCCAAGCAGGGAGCTCAATGCGGGGCTCGATCCCAGGACCCCCGGGATCATGACCTGGGCCGAAGGCAGATGCCTAATGACTGAGTCACCCAGGTGCCGGGAGAAGTTCTTTATAGATCCTGGATATCAACCTTTTGTCTGTACTGTCATTTGCGAATATCTTCTCCCATTCCGTGGGTTGCCTCTTTGTTTTGTTGACGGTTTCCTTTCCTGTGCAGAAGCTTTTGATCTTGATGAAATCCCAAAACTTCATCTTTGCTTTTGTTTCCTTTGCCGTTGGAGACATATCTTGAAAGAAGTTGCTGTGGCTGATATCGAAGAGGTTACTGCCTATAGTCTCCTCTAGGATACTGATGGATTCCTGTCTCACATTAAGGTCTTTTATCCATTTTGAGTTTATCATTGTGTATAATGTAGGCGAATGGTTGAGTTTCATTCTTCTACATATAGCTGTCTAGCTTTCCCAGCACCATTTATTGAAGAGACTATCTTTTTTCCACTGTGTATTTTTTCCTGTTTTGTCAAAGATTATTTGTCTGTAGAGTTGAGGGTCTATATCTGGGCTTTCTACTCTGTTCCTCTGGTCAATGTGTCTGTTTTTATGCCATTACCATGTTGTCTTGGTGATCACAGCTTTGTAGAAAAGCTTGAAATCAAGTAATGTGATGCCCCCCATTTTATTTTTGGTTTTCAACATTTTCTTAGTGATTTGAGGTCTCTTCTGATTCCATACAAGTTTTTGGATTATTTGTTTCTGCTCTGAAAAATAACGGTGGAGTTTTGATCAGAATGGGATTGAAAATATAGATTGCTCTAGGCAATACAGACATTTTAACAATGTTCATTCTTCCGATCCAAGAGCATGGAATGGTCTTCCATCTTTTTGTGTCTTCTTCAGTTTCTTTTTGAGTGTTCTGCAGTTCATCGAGTACAGTTCCTTTACCTCTTTGGTTATATTTTTTCCCAGGTATCTTATGTTTCTTGGTGCTATAGTAAATGGAATCGATTCTCTATTTCCCTTTCTGTATTTTCATTGTTAGTGTATAAGAAAGCCACTGATTTCTGTACATTGACTTTGTATCCTGCCACATTGCTGAATTGCTTTATGAGTTCCAGTAGTTTGGGGGTGGAGTCTTTTGGGTTTTCATATAAAGAATCATGTCATCTGTGAATAGAGAGAGTTTGACTTCTTCCTTGCCAATTTGGGTACCTTTTATTTCTCTTTGTTGTCTGATTGCTGTTGCTAGGACTTCTAATACTATGTTGAACAAGAGTGGTGAGAGTGGGCATCCTTGTCGTGTTCCTGATCTCAGTGGGAAGGCTGCAAGCTCTTTCACATTGAGGATGATATTTGCTGTGGGTCTTTCATAGATAGATTTGATGAAGTTAAGGAATGTTCCCTCTATCCCTATACTTTGAAGTGTTTTAATCAGGAACGGATGCAGGATTTTGTCAAATGCTTTTTCTGCATCAATTGAGAGGACCATGTGGTTCTTCTTTCTTTTCTTATTAATTTGTTCTGTCACATTGATTGATTTGTGTGTGTCGAAGCATCCTTGTAGTCCAGGGATGAATCCCACCTGGTCATGGTGGATAAACTTCTTAATTTGCTGTTGGATCCTGTTTGCTAGGATCTTGTTGAGAATGTTAGCATCCATGTTCATCAGGGATATTGGTCTGAAATTCTCCTTTTGGGTAGGGTCTTTGCCGGGTTTGGGGGTCTGGGTAATTCTGGCTTCATAGAAAGAGTCTGGAAGGTTTCCTTCTTCTTCAATTTTTTTGAAACAGCTTCAGGAGAATAGGTGTTATTTCTTCTTTGAAAGTTTGGTAGAATTCCCCAGGGAATCCATCAGGTCCTGGGCTCTTATTTTTTGATCACTGCTTCAGTCTCGTTACTAGATATCGGTCTATCAGGTTGTCAATTTCTTCTGGTCAATTTTGGGAGTTTATAGTTTTCTAAGAATGCATCCATTTCATCTAGGTTGCTAAGCTTATTGGCATATAACTATTGATAATAACTTCTGATGATTGTTTCTACTTCTTTGGTGTTAGTTTTTATCTCTCCATTTTTATTCATCATTTTATTAATTTGGGCTTTTTCTATTTTGGATTAGTGTGGCCAGTGGTTTATCAATCGTATTGATTGTTTAAAAAACACAGCTTCTAATTTCATGATACATTTCACAATGAGGTTTCTACCTCATTGATCTCAGCTCTAATCTTGATTATTTCTTCTTATGTGTGGATTCGGTTTGATTTGTTGTTGATTCTTCAGTTCTTTAAGGTGTAGAGACAGCTGCTGTGTTCTGGATTTTTCAATTTTTTTGAGGGAGGCTTGGATGGCTATGTATTTCCCCCTTAGGACCGCCTTTGCTGTATCCCATAGGTTTTGGACCAAAGTGTCTTCATTCTCATTGGTTTCCATGAATTGTTTCAGTTCTTCTTTGATCTCCTGGTTGATCCAAGCATTCTTAAGCAAGGTGG
>NW_026739844.1:0-5763 GCF_022355385.1 Mustela nigripes | reverse complement strand
TTTAAAGATTTTATTTATTTATTTGACAGAGAGAAATCACAAGTAGTTGGAGAGGCAGGCAGAGAGAGAGAGAGAGAGGGAAGCAGGCTTCCTGCTGAGCAGAGAGCCCGATGCGGGACTCGATCCCAGGACCCTGAGATCATGACCTGAGCTGAAGGCAGCGGCTTAATCCACTGAGCCACCCAGGCGCCCTGATCCAAGCATTCTTAAGCAAGGTGGCCTTTAGCTTCCAGGTGTTTGAGTTCCTTCTGAACTTTTCCTTGTGATTAAGCTCCAGTTTCAAAGCATTGTGATCTGAGAATTTGCAGGGAATAATCTCAGACTTTTGGTATCAGTTGAGTCCTGATTTGAGACCCAGTACATGGTCTATTCTTGAGAAGGTTCTTTGTGCACTTGAGAAGAACGAGTATTCTGTTATTTTAGGGTGGAATGTTCTGTATATGTCTATGAGGTCCATTTGGCCCAATGTGTCATTCAATGCTCTTGTTTCTTTATTGATTTTCTGCTTTGATGATCTGTCTATATCTGAGAGAGGTGTGTTTAGATCTCCTACTATTAATGTATTCATATCTATGTGACTCTTTATATTGATTAACAGTTTTCTCTCACAATTGGCTGCTCCCATTTTGGGGGCATAGATATTTACAATTGTTAGATCATCTTGGTGGATAGTCCCTTTAAGAATGATGTAGTGTCCTTCTGTATCTCTGACTACAGTCTTTAGTTTAAAATCTAATTTGTCTGATATGAGACTCGCTATCCCGGCCTTCTTTTTAGGCCCATTGGCATGAAAGATGCTTCTCCATCCCTTCACTTTCAGTCTGGGTGTATCTTTAGGTTCAAAGTGGGTCTCTTGTAGACAACATATGGATGGGTCCTGTCGTTTTATCCAGTCTGCAACCCCCTGCCGTTTTATAGGCACATTTAGGCCATTCATGTTGAGAGTGATTTTTGATAGATACGTTTTTATTGACATTGCCTTACTGTTGAAGTCTTTCTTTCTGTACATTGTCTCATTTCTGTTCAATGCTATTCTTAGGATTTTTCCTCTTTTATAGACCCCCCCTTAATATTTCCTGCAGTGTCGGCTTGGTGGTTGCATAGTCTTTTAAGCCTTGCCGGTCCTGGAAACTCTTTATCTCTCCATCCATTTTGAATGTCAGTCTTGCTGGATAAAGTATTCTTGGCTGCATGTTCTTCTCATTTAGTGTCCTGAATATATCTTGCCAGCCCTTTCTGGCTTGCCAGGTCTGTGTGAACAGGTCTGACGTTATTCTTATGGGCTTTCCTCTGTAAGTAAGGAGCCTCCTTGTCCTAGCGGCTTTCAAGTGATTATATCTATAATTATGATTCCCCAGTTTAACTATCAGGTGCCTTGATGTTTTTCTGGAATCTATAATCTTGGGTGGAGACCGTTCGACCTCTAGTACATGAACACTGGTTCCATTCGCTAGTTTGGGAAAATTTTCTTGTAGAACTTGTTACACTCTATCTTCTAGACTCCTTCTTTATCCTCCCTTTCAGGGATTCCAATAATTCTGACTTTGGAATGTTTCATGGCATCATTTATTTCCCTGATTTTGTTTTCGTGGTTTCTAAGCTGTTTGTTCCTGGTTTCCTCCTGATCCTTTCTCTCTGTTTGCTCCAGATCAATAACTCTATCTTCTGTCTCAGTTACCCTTGGTTTGAGAGTATTTAGATTAGATTGGAACTCATTGAGAGCATTGTAAACATCATCCCTGGTAGCTTTCACCTCTACCCTCATCAATTCTGTTTGGTCATCCATGACTTTCTCCAACCTAGCTATTGTCTGGATAATTGTTAGCCTGAGTTCTCTTTCCGACATATTATGTAAGTTGATAGATGTTAGCTCTGTTGCAGAAGGCCCATCCTCTGTATTTTTCTTCTGTTTGGCATTCCTCCTCCTAGTCATTTTGGTGGGAGACGGCTGAACGGATGTAGCTGGATGTATCGATCGTGATGCAGTCAAGGTGCACCCTGGAACGCTTCTGAGCAATCAGGATTCCCCACCCAAACGAGAGAAAGAAGAAAAGAAAAAGCAAAAAAAAAAAAAAAAAAAAAAGAGAGAGAGAGAGAGACAGGAAAGAAAGGGAAGATAAAAGGGAAGGTTCAGTCCAAATTGGCCTGAAGTGTATATTTATGAAGTATACAAACAAAAACAGACAAACAAAAAGACTGATAAAAGTATATGACAAGAGAAATATAATTATATATATATCCAAATAAAGGAAGAACCTTGTCAAAAAGAACCGCAATTTTAAGATTTATATACTATCAGGACAAACCCAGAAACACAGAACCAGTGGTGGAAGAAAAAGATGGGAGAGTGGTTATAAATCCTCAGTGTGGGTTAGGAAGTTTGTTTTGATTCTTCCTGGATGTATCTTACCTTTGTTAAAGGACTCAACTTTCCTAAGATAAAGGGGAATTAAAAATTTGTTTACCTATATAGCATTGATTCGGGAAAGGGGATTACTTTTAAGTTTAACTCTACATGAATATTAGAAAATAAAAATAAAAAAGGAATAAACTAGATTAAACTAAACTAAAATAAAACTAAATAAAAGAAATTTAATAAATAGAAATGCAAAAGAAAAACACAGGTGTGTATGTATCAAAAAATTCATTTTAGAAGGTTATTATGGAATTTGATGGACTGGACGTCTCATTGTGATGGTAAATAGGTTAAAAAATTATATTTATTTAAAAAAATGAGCCAGAATAGTGGGAACGAATTAAAAATAAAAGTTGTCTTATGAAGTAGTTGTGGTTGTTTTCTTGCTGTCTTTTTTTTTTTTTTTTTCCCTTCTTCCTGGATGGTTTTCTGTGGGAGGGGCCTTCCACTTGGGTTTTCAGTCAATGATGTTCTCTGGGTTAAGTCCTCCTGCCCCCCTCAAGGGGGTGGGCTCTGAGTAAACTGTTTTTTGCAGGCTTTTGTTCTCTGGAGCATTTTATGTTTGTTCACTTTTGTTTTTCTCTCTCTCCTTGACTGCTTTTGATGGTTTTTATTTAGAGGAAAACAAACTGCACCGTGACCTCCCTCTCAGAGAGAAGCCTCATTCTGGCTGCAGAGCCCAAATAAGTTCCCCCTTGGCTGCTGGCAGAGCAGGTTCCAAGTCACTGTCCTTGGGGACGCACGATCTTTTGCTTGTACCCGAAACCGTGGCAGTGTCGGCAGTCTGGGCAGCTCCAGACCACCAGAGAGGTTCCAAGCAGTGGTCGCACACTGAGATTTTCCCACTGGCCCGGGCTGGGAGTGCGTGGTGTTTCTGGTTCTAAGAGTGCCCGGCTTGCAGGCACCTCTTTCAGGGGAGGCTGCACGGGTTTCAGGCTCTGCTGCTCCCTCTTCCTCTGCCCCTTCCCCAGCTTGTAATCTCTCTCTTTCTCTTTCCCTCTCAAATAAATAATATCCTTCTTTTTTAAAGATACTTTTCACTCTTTAATGATGATTTAGTTGTGATAAAGTGCTTTATCTTTTGTTCGTCTGGGAAATTCTTTATCTCTCCTATGCCAAATAATTCTCAGCGGAAGATTTTTCTCGTCCAGCACCTTGAGGGGATAGCCTGGCTAGGGTGCCCAAATCCTGCTCCCACATATGCTAAAAAGATGGAGGAAGAGTATAAACAGTTTGGCTCTCTTATCCCTTCGAGTCCAACGGAATGCTAGCAGCTCCCTAATCTTGGGCAGAGTTCTGGGACTGGATCCTTTATATTCTATTTGCCATTTTAAGTAATGACTTTTTTCCCCCATTCCCCAGCGGGGATGAATTTTGTCCTACTCTTCAGTCAGTATTATCCTTCTGCACTGCCATTTGTGGTGTAGGTGTGGGTTCATGCAGTTACCCTGTCCATGCCTCGCCTCCTGTTTTCCTGTAGTGCTTCTATCCTTTCTCTATCTCAAGAAGCTGTTCTTCATCTCGCAGTCTTCTTCAGGGGGAATTGCTCTATATGTTGGTATAAATTCATTGGAGGTGGAGAGAGTTCAGGGTCTTCCTATGTTGCTGTCTTGGGCCCTCCCCTAATCTTTGTTTTATTATTTCTGCTCAATCTTTGTTTTCTTCTGCCAATCTTGGGTTTAACTTTTTCTAGTTCATTGAGGTATTCAATTAAGTTTTTGATTTGAGATCCTTCTTCTTTTTCTAATGTAGGCATTTGCAACTCTTAATTTTCTTTCCTCTTGGGACTCTTTTGCTATGTCCCATGAGTTTTGGTATCTTGTTTATTTTCATTTGTCTTCAAATATTTTTTGTTTTCTTGTGACATTTTCTTGACACAAATGTTGTTGAAGACTGTTAAATTAAAAATATTTCCAGGGTTTTTTTTTTAAGCTTTTTTTTGCTATTGATTTCTATTATTCCACTGTGATTTAATAAAAGGTAGTATATGTGATTTCTGTGTTCTTAAATTTGTTGAATCTTATTTTGTGGCTTAATATGTAACTATTATGTTTTTCTGAGTCCTTTGTTTTTTGCTATGTTTTTCTCACTAAAAAAAGGCCTAGAGGACTTTTGGCCTAGAGGTCTTTTGGCCTAGAGGACTGACTTTGTACAGGAGAAAACCTTCACTAGTTGACATACAATGTTTTATTACTTTCAGGAGTAGAACATAGTGATTCAAAAGTCCTACATCACTTCCACCATACAAAGTTATTACAATTTATTATGTTCACTGTGCTATACTTTTCACTCATGTGACTTATTTTATATGGATGTCAATATTCCCTTAATCCACCATCACCTATTTTGCCCATCTCTCATCCACTTCCCGTTTGGCACCATAGTTTGTTCTTTGTATGTCTGAGTCTGCTTTCTTGATTCATTCTTTTTTTGTGATTCCATAATTAAATATATTCTTAATTTGTCTATGTGTGGCTTACTTCACTTAGCATTGTATTCACTAATTCCATCTATGTTGTTGCAAATGGCAAGGAGATCAAGATCACATTCTTTTTTATGTCTGAGTAATGTTCCATTGTGTATATGTATATGTGTGTCTATACATGTGTGTACATCACATCTTTATCCATTCCTTAGTTGATGGGCACTTACATTGCTTTCATATTTTGGCTTTTGTAATAATACTGGAATAAACAGGGGTGTGTATGTCTTTTAGAAAAATGTTTTTTCATTTCTAAGAGTGAATACCCAGTTGTGAACTTGGTAGATCTGGGATTCCTGGGTGGCTGTCTCAGTTAGGAGGCTGTCTTCAGCTCAAGTCATGATCCCAGCATTCTGGAATCAATTCCTGTATCAGGCTCCTTGCTTAGTAGGGACCCTGATTCTCCTTTATCTGGGAAAGTCTTAATTTTATTCTTATGAATAGTTTTGTTTATCTTTTCTCTCTCTCTCTCTCTTTTTTAAACTTTCAGCATAACAGTATTCCTTTTTTTTGCACCACACCCAGGTCTCCATGCAATCCGTGCCCTCTCTAATACCCACCACCTGGTTCCCCCAACCTCCCACCCCACCGCTGCTTCAAACCCCTCAGATCATTTTTCAGAGTCCATAGTCTCTCATGGTTCACCTCCCCTTCCAATTTCCCCCAACTTCCTTCTCCTAAATCCCCTTGTCCTCCATATTATTTGTTATGCTCCACAAATAAGTGAAACCATAGGATAGTTGACTCTCTCTGCTTGACTTATTTCACTCAGCATAATCTCTTCCAGTCCCGTCCATGTTGACACAAAAGTTGGGTATTTATCCTTTCTGATGGAGGCATCATACTCCATAGTGTATATGGACCA
>NW_026739843.1:0-10459 GCF_022355385.1 Mustela nigripes | reverse complement strand
TTAGGACTGTGCGAGAGGCCATTGTGTCTGGTTCTTTTCTTTGTTAAGAGTTACTTCTCCTGGGGAGCCTGCATGACTTAGTGGGTTAAAGCCTCTCCCTTCAGCTCAGGTCATGATCCCAGGGTCCTGGGATGGAGCACCACATCAGGCTCCCTGCTCAGTGGGGAGCCTGCTTCCCTCTCTCTCTCTGCCTGTCTCTCTGCCTACTTGTGATCTCTGTCTGTCAAATAAATAAATAAATAATCTTTAAAAAAAAAAAAGAGTTCCTTCTTAGTCATTATGTTGATGAAAGGTTGAGGGGATGTAGAGTTACTATCAACCATAATCCAGGCAAGATGCAGCCTAGGAAAGTTTGGAGCTGACAGAAGTCACCTCTGAAAAAACCCAGCAAAAATGGAACACAGGAATTAGATTTATAAAGTTAAAAAAAGAGGGGGTTAGGAAAGGGGCTATAATATCTCAAATGGGACAACATAGGGTGTTTCAGTTCTTCCTGGGTGTGTATTTTGTTCTCTTTGTTAGAAAACACTACTTCCCAGAGTTATAAGGAATTTAAATTGAATAAGGAAAAAAAGGAATACATTAAAGCTTATATCTATCTATCATCTATATATTGATCTATGTATCTAAAGGGAAAAAATTTAGGTATGAAAATGTACAAGTTAAAAAGCTACTCTGGAATATGTTGTATTACACATCTAGTTGAAATGAGAAGTAGGTAAAAAAAAAAGAAGAAGAAGAAGAAACGTGAGAAAATTAAAAAAAAAAAAAAAGGTGCGTCTGAGAAATACACAGGCCTTGAGGCAACATCAGGAGCTCAATGTACTATTTTCCCCTGGTTTTTGGGGTTTACAGTTTTATGAGGACTCTGAGGCTGTTGTCCTCTTGTTCTTCCAGATTTTTTGGGGGGGGGGTGGAGCCTGCTGTGCTGTTTTTCAGGCAACTGTGCTTGGATGGAGTTGCCCTGCCCCCTATCAGAGGGCTGGGCTCTGTAGCAACTGTGTTTTTGGGCTTTTGTTCTCCAGGGACTTTTGTTCTCTGATGGCTTTTCAGAGGGTCAGAACTAAGTGAAATGTCCACACCCAGACCTCTCTCCAGGGCAGAGAAGTCACAGTCTGCTCCTCTCTCAACACTTCAGAACACACAGTCTCCCTTTCTGTAAGGGCCATTGAAAACTGCAGCCACCCCCAGGTGGTTCATGCCCCCAGTGACCATATCAGCCATTGGTTCAGGTACCCTCTTGTCTCTGCCATTTCTGATTCCAAAACCAGCACCGTTCCAGGTCTGGGCAGCCATGGGCAGCAGCAGTGGTGGCAGCAGCTCACCTGGGTCCACACAGGTGGGTCCAGGACCACACGGGCATGGGAAGTGGCGGTTGTGGGGACAGCTACCCCAGGTCTGTGGAAACAGGTCTGTGTAAGCAGTCACTCCAGTCACAGTGTGTGCCCCTTCAGCTCCTGTATCCTGTCTCAGCACTGTTATCAAGCCCTTCTTGTCCTGCCACCACTGCTCTGCAAGTTATTGCTGGTCGCCTGGTATAGGCACTTTTTCACTGGAGTTGGCTAGCTTTCTGTTGGCTTCCTCCAGTGCCTAGCTTCTGTTGGCTTCCTCCCCCTTCTGTTTATCCTATGATATCTGTGCACAGAATCACAACTCAATCCTTTGTACCTGAAAACTGATGATCCTTTGCCTTTGTAGATATCCATATAATCTTACACCTCAAGCTGCTTCAGTTGGTGTTCAAAATGGCTTGATAGATATACAGCTAACTTCAGGGGACCTGTTGAAATGGAGTCCCCCACTCCTCTGCCATCTTGCCTTGTCACTCCTCAATATTCTATTTAAACTCAAGTTAATTCACATACAGTATAGTATTAGTTTCAGGGGTAGAATTTAGTGGGTCATCGTTTGTATATAACAGTATTTATTACAAGTCCCCTCCTTAATGTCATCACTTAATTACCTTGTCCCCTGCCCATCTGCCCTACAGCAACCCTCAGTTGTTCTCTATAGCTAAGAATCTCTTATGATTTCCTTCTGTCTCTTTTCCCCTTCTCCGTGTTCACCTGTTTTGTTTCTTACTCACATATGAATGAAATTATATAGTATTTGCCTTTCTCTGACTGAATTAACATAATACAATATAGCAACAACCAGATCATTGCAAATGGCAAGATTTTCATTCTTTTTTGATGGCTGAGTAATATTCCATGGAACATATCATACCACATCTTTACCATCCATTTACCAGTCAGTGGAGGTTTGGGCTCTTTCCATAATTTGGCTATTGTTGATAGTGCTGCTATAAACACTGGGATGCTTTTGCCCCTTCAAAAGAGTATTATTTTCATCCTTCAGGTAAATAACCAGTGGTGTAATTGCTGCATTATAGGGTTCCATTTTACCTTTTTAAGGAAGCTCCATACTGTTTTCCAGAGTGGTTGCACCAGTTTTCATTCCCATCAACAGTGTTAAGAGAGTTACTCTTTTTCTGTATCCTCACCAAAATTTGTTGTTTCCCATATTGTTAATTTTAGCCATTCTGATAGGTGTGAAGTGGTATCCCATCCTGATTTTTATTTGTATTTTCCTGATAATAAGTGAAAAAAAACATTACTTTTTTTACTGAAAGTTTATTTAAAGTATATGAGAATATTTCAGAGCTATGGTTCCTACTCCATTTTGTGAGTTTCTTTGGTCTAAATATAAAAGTGTATATATTTACACTAATTATTATATTTTCATTTATTCTGTTTTTGTCAAGATTGTAAGACACTGAAGAGGACTTACAACATAATACAACAGGTTATTGCCCATGATATGAAAAGTTCCTTACATGGTTCCAAAAGATTCATAAAGTGATCATAATTTCATGTGTCCTGACACCTGATTTCTAGATCCAGAGTTTCATATGGCTGAAAGAGTAAAATTTTATTTGAGTTTATATGTAATAAATCATGAACTATATTGGATAAAATAAAATTGACCAATGAATCTCTCCCATGTCTACAAACACCATTTGAATGTTTATCCAAACTTAAGAAACCTGTATATGTTGTCCTTTCTCTGCTTGGTGAATGGAAGTTGCATCAACTCTGTAAGAAGTCATTTTTTTCCAGAAATGATTATAATTGCTCAATGTAGAGTATGGATAAATCATGAGACCCTGAGAAATGTAGTAAAACATTTTATAATAGGTCTTACAACTGTCCACACAGAAAATGACTCTTAAAAAAAAGATCCTTGTTTGGCTGTTGCCACAGAATGAACCTATGTCAGCCAGGTGTTCGTGATGGCATATGGTATAAGTCATGTGTATTCTGGCATCACAAATTGCAAAATCTATCACTGATGAGCATATACAAGTCAAAGTGTGTAATTTGACAGATAGTGCCATAGTTGGATTGAAGATGAGAACACTTTTTATCTTCTAGAGAAATGATGACCTGAAAATCATGCTCAATAATTTTACATTGAGGCACAATGAAGTCAGTAATGCCAAAACAAAAGGTTGAATAGCCATATATTTCCTTTCTAGAGTAATGGATTTTTGGTTTTCAGGCAACAAGTCCCTACAGGGAATCTTCTTTATTGGTTTCATGACCACAACACATCCTCAAGTTTAGGCTATATTCAGTGAGCCATATTTAGTTACAGAGGGCCATCCTCAAGCCTGGTCCTTAGCTATAGTTTTCTCATCATGTTATTCATTTGGAAGTTCTGGAAAGAATTTAACTGCTGCATTAAAATTCAAGCTGAGTGGATGTGTTTGATCATAGATATAGGTGACACAGAAAATTAGACTATACAAGAGGTCTGACTTAAGAAGACAAATAAGTGACTACTTTCAGAAAGCTAAGTGCTATAGATGTTTGATTTCTGTCTGGGAGTCAGGCAACTGAGATAGCATCGCTGGAAACATTTTAGTTATACCTGAAATGGATCACTCTCCAAATGGATGAAATATTTCCTTCACTACCCAGCCCCTCATCCCTAAGAAATGTTACTATCTGTCTGTGCACAGGTTGAAAATTAACTCTAATATACTGAAGGGATAATCACTGCTGGCATCTTCATCGTATACTCAAAACAAATTCCTCTAAGGAAGGATCATGCCCATGGCATCTAGAGATGGGTCTTGGCTAAAAGACACTTGAGTATTCAGATAAGTATGTGGTAGTCCACAAGGATTATTAGGTCTTTGAAATGTTGTTTTAAGGAATTGTGGGTTATTGGTGATGCCAGTTTTTCCCAATTGGCCCATTAATCTGTTTAGCTTTGCCAAATGAAACATTAACTTCATATTTGAAGTTCTTCTTCTCAAGACACAAATCTTTTAGAAGATGACACAATAAAGGAAAACAAAAACAACTTGGAAGTACTTATATATCTGACATTGAGATTTTTGGAGCCATGTTATCACCTACATCATGAGAAATTATTTGCCCAAGTACAGAAATAAAGATATATATTACAAAGAAAAAATATACATTGCTGATTTCAAGATTTTGGTAAGAACATGAAAGAGGAGTCAGAACAAAAATAATGTATATTCAGCCATGACCTAAAATGCCGCATACAAGGTTTTACCTCAGTGATGGGTAGTGAACACATTTTCAATACACCATAAAACTAATTCTACATAATTTTACAAAGTCATTTTATGGGTGTTCATGGTCAATAATCAAGCCCAATTATCCACATACCACTACTGCTGTGTAGACAAAAAATGGACAATAGCAATCTTGATTTTACCAGACACAACTTGACTGTTTTTCCAATCTAGAAGCTTGTTTATAAAAAAGGACTTCTCCTTTATGGTGAATAAATGGTGCTCAGCATTTTCATAAAGTAAATTTGAATTTATTTCTTCAGGTATTAATTAATTAATTAGTTTATAAATTTCTTAATATTTCATTCATTCATTTATGCATTATCACTGGGGAAATAATGGAATTTCAGACTTGAGATAACCTCAAGGCAATCCCTTCTGCTATGCCATGTTCATAAGATTCCATGTACCTAACAAATGTTCATATTTTAGACTTTATTACATGATCCATGTTTCCTCAAGGGAGCCTCCATTCAGAACATTTCTATACCTTTTCCCCTCATTATGTCTTCAGTTGAACACTCAAGCAATTGTTGTCATAAGACATGAGGTGAGTTGATGCATATGATTATAGATACAGGACACAAAAACTAGAGCAATAAAGGAAGCCCATGTAAAGGCAATAAATGTATTTGACTCCTTCCAGAAAACTAAATAATAGAGGGTTTATTTCTTTCTGTGTCATCCTGACATGAGAGAATCTCTGGAAAGTGTAACTTTCTTAATTTCAAAGAAATGTGTAGGATAGCAGAGGAAGATATCTGGAAAACATGACCATTGACCACTGGAAAACATGACACAAGTCATTATATGTCCAGGTTGAGGAAAATACATCAAATACAGCTCAGAAATGACAAGAGCAAGAGTCTGCACTTGAGTCTCAGATATCTTCTAGAAAAGGTTGACATCCATGGTGGTCAAATGGTGAGATGCAAAAATTCGTCCCATGGATCTCAGTTGGATGACATTGAAAAGAATTCAGATAGCTAACTTATGACTCCACTGGATTGATGAAACTTCTTATGACAATTTAAGAAAATACCCAGCCATCAAAAAGTATGAAATATTACCATTTACATTGACATTAATGGAACTGGAGAGTATTGGGCCAAGTGAAATAAGTCAATCAGAGAAAGACAATTATCATATGGTTTCACTCATATGTGGAATGTAAGAAACAGCACAGAAGATGATAGGGGAAATGAGGGAAAACTGATGGGAAGAAATGATGGGGAAAACCCATGAAAGACTCAGAGCTATAGGAAAACAAACATGGTTGCTGGAGAGGAGGTGGGTGGGGGATGGGGTAATTGGGTGATGGGCATTAAGAAGGACATGAGATGTGAGGAGCACTGGTGAATTACTAAGCTCTACATCCAAAACTATGATACACTATATGTTGGCTAACTGGATTTAAATAAAAAGAAACAAAAAAAATTGTGAGCTCTTGGTATTGTCAGTTGTTCATAATAGGAACTCCCACCAAATAAGTTTTACCCAATAAGGGCACCAGTGCCCAAAGTACCTAGAAAACTTATTTGGGGAAAATGTATGTCTTAAAGAAGGAAACAAACAGGAATACAAAAACTATTTCAAATGTAATTTTGTAGAAATAAATAAGAAAGTTCTTCGGAATATTAAAGCAATTCCCTCATGACCTCATGTTTCCTTGATCACATAAGTTCACCTGTGCATCGATATGGTAGGGTATATGAATCACATTTTAAATGCTGTTATCAGGATACAGAAGGGCAATACTAAGAAAAGAAACATGGCTTTTGAAAAATGGACTGAAAGTTTACTTGATATGAGGAACAAGTATAATGAAGGGAAAAGTGTTTTACTGTAAAACAATTACATATAAAGTCACAATGACATTTCGTAAGTTTCTGGAATATATTAAATTATTGTAGGAGAAAAGCGAAATTGAAACTAAAAATTAGTGTTCCTAAGACGTAAAATCATTAAAAATGCAAACAGTTTAAATACTGAATCAGAACAACTAGGTCTATTTATGACACTATATAGTTATAGATGGATGGAGATAAAGATATAGATAGATATATGCACATAAACAAACACTAGGGACCAACTTACCCTGTTTTTAAGAAAGTAGATATATATGGATTTGCTATAACACTGTATTTTTTTGCTGTTTTTAAAAAATATTTTCAATTTATTTATTTTCAGAAAAACAATATTCATTATTTTTTCACCACACCCAGTGCTCCATGCAATCGGTGCCCTCTATAATACAACATTGTAATTATACATCCATTGGTTCACTTATTCTGAACATATTCATGTACTAAAGATAAAGAAAAAAACATAAAAATCAATGCAGATGGAAATGTTCTGACAATTATCTTACTTCTCATTATGCAGATTACTTCTGACCAGAAAGAAAATGAGCACACTCATACAAGAGCAGGACTACCAAACTCCAGGAAGAGGCACAAAATCGTGCATACCTGGGCATCAGGCTCTGTAGTAAGCCTGGCATTCTGCTTTGCAGAGGTGAGCAAGGGAGAATTTCCACGATGCTGGATGCCCTATCAAACCATGGTCACAAGAGCACAGTGTACAGACATGAATGTCACAGGGGGCATATTCAATGCAAAGTCCAAGGACAGACCAAAAAAACTAGGGCTACCAAATCTAAGACCAAGCAAATTATTCCCATAAAATGTAAATTTAAGAAGCCAGTGTGCCACTAAGTGGTGGTGCATTACCAAGACATGAATTCCACAGTTCAGAATTACCAAGACATGAATTCCACAGTGGAGAAATAAGTCCAATTCATAGGAGATAAAAGAAAAGGCATAGGTTTTCAGGAATTCTATTCTTCACTTAGGTATCCAGGGTTATCAAGGCTGACCGAAGGTCATGCTAAAGGCATCAAAGGTTGAGGAATGGCAAATCATGGCCACATGGCAGGATCCCTGGAGCAGTGAGCTTTGACAGCTGACCTATTCCTTTCTCCAGGGACCTTACAAGAGCTCTGTGTACTGGACCACATAGTGGGGCCTGCCTCAGCAAGGCTAGGCTCCCATGGGAGCCATGTGCTCTGTTGTTTTGAGCTGCCCAGGGATGGGCATTGGTGCTCCTGTACCCTGTTCCTTCCTTTCAGTCCCATGTAGTATGCGGGTAAGCCTCAGGCCTGGCCACTCCCTGCCAGGCCTTCAGGAATGGCAGCTCCTGGCTGCGGGCAGGTGCCCTGGAGCAGGGCATTTTGACAGCTGGCCAATCATTCTCTCCTTAGAACCTGTCCCAGTAGAGGATTCCCACACTTAAGGCCAAGTCTTGCTTGGCTCAGCCCCTCCAAGAGGTCGAAAGTCTCCTGAGCCATGGGGCATGCAGATCTATAGTAATACCAACCGGTAAGCAGGTTCTGGTGGGCAGCAAACTCATGTGTCACCACTGGCTTAGTAGGGTCAATGATGAGAGCTCTCGTTGTCTCAATGAGAGTGATGATGACCAAAAATCATGCTCAATAGGATTATGCTGAGACCCAATGCAGGGGACCATGTAAGGGTCAGCATCCTTGAGATCCTCGGGGCCCTGGGGGAGCACTGCAGTTGGGGGCTTGAGGCAAATGATCACTTGAGACTCCCCACTGTGACCCTGGTTTGCCCGTGGGCCTCCAGGTGCCCATGAGGTGTTCATACATTTGGCCTGGCCTACCACCACATTTCTCCTACCAGGACAACTCCTAGGGAGCCATGGCTTAGCAACCCTCTTCTCTTTGAGTCATTAGCAGGCCTTGGTAGCCAGTTCCTCATCACAACCTCAACCAAGAGAGGTGAGTGGAAGTCTTTGGCTTAGAGAGAAACCACAGATGCCATTGTGGTGGGTTCAGGGAGCCCACATCAGGACATTGGCTCAGATAATGGCATTGGCCTAGGGTAGGAGCACTCATTTTCCAGATGGCATTGGCTTTCTCATGAACGCATGCCGTTGAGCTATCCCATGTGCAGAGGAAGTGAAATGTTGGCGAGTCAAAGACATAAACTCAAAAGGGTGGGAATGATGTCATAGGCCTGTGTACACCTGAGGGCTACTGATGTCTACAGGTGTGGGCCATGGGCCTCTGGATGGTGGGCGTGGGCCCTTGGGATCAGAGGCCTCTGTCTCCTTCAGCTGCAGGTAGTTACTCAAGCCCCACCCTTTCCCATGCCTCCCAGCAGTGGAGAGGTCAGACCCCCTGTCACTTGCAACTGACTCTCAAACAGTTTGGGGCACTGTAAACCTGCTTAACACACCTCTTGCTGATTCCTTGTGCTCGTGAGACAGAAAGGTTCCACCAGACCTTGGGGAGGAAACAGTGAGTCCCAGATGATAGCCGGCATCGGGCCTGAGCCTCTGACCCAGGCCATCAATACTTCAGGGTGTGTTTCTGGAGAAGTAGTGCAACAGGGTGAGAGTCAAGACCATTGTCCAGGGCAAGCCATGGACACTATAAATTATTCTTATGGTGTATAGTGGCCAGAGATTCTTTCCTCAGGGATGGAGAACATGGGTGCCTGGGCAAACTTTGGTCAAGGCCTGGTTCTGGACTAGAGATAGCCCAATCCATGGGAAGGTGACAGTACACCCAAACTATCAGAGCTGGCACCCTTCTCTTGAGAAACATGCAGAGATAGGGGAGAGTACTCAAGAACTTAGAGTGCCTGGTCATGTTCTAAAGCCTGACTCAGCAATAGTAATATCAGGAGGGAGCCATGCATTCCATCAGGCAGGCTTGCCCAAGAATAAGCATCGGTGAACCAGGAAACTGCACTCCTTGTGGACCCAGAAGGCGTGTGGTATATCAGTCTCTTCTTAAACCCATGTCCAAGCCAAGGATCCTAGCCCTGAAATACAATTCTACTTTGGCACCAAACCAGCAGAAGGAACAATGTCTCCAGTACTGAGGGCACGGCATTCTATAAAAAGCACTCACAGTAAACAGGTTCTGGATGGAAAGGGACCTCACTTATCGCCCTGGCAATCCTGGGCCAAGGAAAAGAAATAATATGGTAGCAAAGGAAAAGAAGACCTAAAAATTATGCTTAATAGGATAACACAGAGCCAAAAGGAGGCCTCTGTGCCAAGAGCAGCATCCCCCAGACCCTCGGGAACCTAGAAGGGTGCTGCAGTTGGGGGCTTGAGGAGAATGATCTCCTGGGGCTATCGACTCCAGCCCTGGACTGTCTGTGCACATCAGGGGACCCCTTGAGTTGATGAGGCATGCCACCTAGAAAACCAATCCCTCTCTCAGGACACCTTCTTGGGTGCCACGCCTTAGGAAACCTTGTCTCCTTGTGTCTTGCAGCAGGGCTTGGGCGCCAGGTGGTAGGTGCAGCGTTGGCCATGACAGGTGAGTGGAAGACTCTGGGCCTGGCGGGAGATGGCAGGTGCCATGGGCGTCACCGGCGAAGCCAGAATCAGGGCACGGACTCTGGCTCCACCACAGAGCTACTGGTGGAGGCCCCCGTTGTCCACAGAGCGTTGGCTTGCGCGTGATCAGGCTCCCCTGAGCCATCCCAGGTGCAGGGAACGTGAACGTTGGGCCACGGGACTGGCCGGGACTGGATCCCGGGGGGATGCTGCCATAGATCCGCGTGGCCCTTGGACCTCCATTTGTGTCCTGTGCGCCCGAGAGGAGACGGGTCGGGAGACGCTTGGCATCAGGGACTTCTGTCCCCCTCAGCGAGTGGTGGTTGCTCGAACCACCCACAGCGCATGTTTCCTGGGGCTGGAGCGGGCAGAGCTCCTGCCCTAGGCACCAGACTCCCAAGGACTTTGGGAGCCTGAGAGGCTGCTGAAGTACAGCCCTCGATGTTTGCTTGGGCTGCCGATGGAGCA